>NC_083461.1:16978070-17188070 GCF_030014155.1 Tachysurus vachellii | reverse complement strand
TGGTATTAAATTTATTTAAGATGGTCAAGCAGGCAACATTAACTGTATTGTTATTGAGTCCTTTTCTTTCTCAGTATGTCCCGAGTGCTTATAGTTGGAGCTGGACTGACAGGAGGCGTGTGTGCGTGTCTCCTGCGCCGGGGAACAGCTAACCCACTACACATAGTGGTGTGGGACAAGGCGAGGGGAGCAGGTCAGAAAACGTCAGTTTTTACTATGCATCCAGTATGAAATGAGATGATGGTCGTGGCTGGTGTGGGGAGTGTTTTTTTTTAAAAGAATGACGCTGTACGTGTAGCATACGGTATGTAGCTAATGCTAGCTCAAAACCCTTTTTTATAATTTATTTATTTATGTATTTATTTGTATTTTTTATTTGTATTTATTTATTTATTATGGTTATTATTATTATTATTTTTTTTGTTATTTTTTTTTATTTATTTATTCATTTATTTTATTTTTATTTTATTTTATTTTATTTTATTTTTTAGCTCAAAACACTGCTTAACAATCACTGTCTCTGGGTGATGTCATGCGCCGTTTGCATATTCATGACGCCATCACGTCGCCTAGCGTCAGCCTCTTTACGTCTGTTTGCTTCCTTCCTACATTTACATTTACATTTACAGCATTTGGCAGACGCCCTTATCCAGAGCGACGTACATAAGTGCTTAAATCTCTAACATTGAATACATTAATGCTGGCTCACTAAGTTACATACTTAAGATACCATGAGTTTAAAACATTTGTTCAAAGTTACAATGAAAGTGTCAAAAGGTGTGTTTTTTTTTTTTTTTTTTTTTTTTTTTTTAAATGCAAAAGATAATGAAAGAAGTGCTAGTTGAAGTGTTTCCTGAATAAGTAAGTCTTCAACCGCCGCTTGAACGCTTCAACCGCCCTTCCTCTACTCTGCTTTGGCTGGTTGTAATTTTAACACAGCCAAAATTCCCAATAAAGCTGTTCTCAAGTTCATATCTTTATGTTTCTGTTGTTAGACAGTGGAACGAGCATGAAACAGTGACAATAGTGATTTATATAGTGGCCCATTAAAACAGCATGTTAGCTAACAGTCAGTAACTAAATGCATAAGTTCAAAAACAATGGCTGTGTTTGCATTTAAAATCATCAATGAAAGTTATTTTTCTCACACTCAGTCTCAGTGCAGGTAACAAAACACAAGAAGGATTGTTTTTTTTTTTCAGAATCTTGGATTTGTCCAAAAAAGGCACTAGTTTTATTGCTAAGTGCTATAAAAATCTCCACACAAACAGGCTAATAAATACATAAAGAGGTAGCTAAAGTTTAATGTCACTAAAAGGGGCTTGAAAAGTCACTAAATCTGGGGATCAAGTTGCAAAGTGTGTGACAATGGTTCCAAAGTGTCACTAGAAGTCACCAGGTGATGTATTGTACATGTATATTAAAGTGTGTTACATGAAGAAGGATGACACATACAGAAAGGTGATCACTGGAGACCAGGTTAGCATTGCATGACAGGGCTCAATCAGCTCAATCATTAAGAAACCCTGCCCATGATGCTGGATGCTGTGATACAAATACAATGAATTATCGAGCTATTTACTATTCAGTACTGTTTTTCTGTGAGCCTGTTTGTCACCGTCCACATTCTTGTATGCGTTCATCGTTAACCTCAAGCCTATTTTTCTATGTAGATGACAGATTGCAAAATAAGAGTCAAAGGCTAAAATTAAGGAAGAAAAATTTGAGATGAGGATGTGTGAACTGAAAATAAGTGGAAGAGGGAAACATAAATGGAAGTATAATATAGTGCTTATATACGAAAATGAACCTTCTTTTTTTGGTGGGGTAAACGGGTTGGTGGTTAATCAAGGGGGTGGCTTTTCTGAGACAGATGTTTGTAACTGGGAAACTAGCACAAGTCTTAGACCACTTATAATCACATCACATTGTTCTAACTCTGTTATACCTTTTGAGATAAAAATATAAATGTGCATGTTCCAGGGGGAAGAATGTCTACAAGCAGAAATCCAAATAATTTGTTTTGCACAGTGGATCTCGGTGCTCAGTACATCACTGCCACACCTTATTATTCCAAAATTCACAAAAGGTAGTACTGTTTCTGTCTTTAAGCTTTTCAAATTATTTTAGATTTCTTACTTGTAGTCTTGCACAATTTTCAATTATATTTTTTCTCTGTCTAGTTTTTATCAAGAACTCCTAACGCATGGTGTTTTGAAACCCCTTGAGGCCACAGTGGAGGGCATGATGGCAATGGAGGAAGGCACTGAACACTATGCAACTCCTTCTGGGATGTCGTCCATTGTTAAGCACTATCTCAAAGAGGCAGGTTAGTGTTCCTCAGCTGTAAATAAACACTCTCAGTCTTAGAGGAAAAGGAAAAGCCTAGCACTTTATAGGATTCATTGATTTGTCCCAATTGGAGAATCCTACAGCAGATGGTTTCCCTATTGGAAATGTTTGAATAATTGAGCAACCAGAAGAGCTAATAAAAGATCTTTTTTATAACCTCAGCTAGTACGTACAAACAGAAATCGAGCTATGTTATATTTCTAATATTTCTGATTATGCTTCCATTTTTATGTAATGTATGCCATTTCCTCTGAATTATAACATAAGGTCATACTGGACTTGAAATCTGGGCTCAACTGCTATTGAATAAATCACAGGTCATTTGATTTTATTTATAGAATTTTGCTGGTTGGTATTCAGATGTTTGCTGTAATAAACCCTATTTTATTTTTTTTTTTTTAAATGAGACAGAAACAAAATGTTGACACTGTTCTCACTGTGCTGCATATAATTAATTTCATGACTGAGTCACTTTAGTGTGTGTGCCTCGTATTTAACCACATATGTACTTTGGCCCCTGCCCCATGTTGCCTGAAAGCAAAATTGACTTTTATACATTATTCAATCAACATTTGACTTCTTTGAAAATCTATGTCCAATTTCCTAAAAGGAGAGCAAAGGGCCATTTGGCATGGCTGTGTACACTGATTTATGGCTGCTGAGATCATAAAGTTTATAAACTGATGTTCTTTTCATATTCTTGATTTAATTCTGACTTAATAGCCAGTGTAGAATGGTTAGATATTTTGAATGTGCAAGAACAAAGACCAAAAAACATTGTTTCTATCTTTATATAGATAGTTTCTATCTTTATGTAGTTTATAATAAGGCTACATTGTGTGTGAAGAAACAATGTTAAGTTTCCTTTTACACTAACAATAGAAATTTGATATCAAGTTCTCATTAAGGTTTCAGACATTAGAATCATCGCCAAACTATCCAACCATAGCACATGTGGTTGTTCTTAAGTATATTTTTACAGTCCATTATCCTCTTTGCAAAAATATAAATACAGACATCGTATGTAATGCAACATACTCAGATACGCCTTCACATGCACCGCTGCTTGTCTAAGCCTTTCATGGTTTGAGTTATAATCGTGGGCGCTTTCTACTCTTGTTTCAGTATCAGAGGAGTAATTTAGCATGTTTAACTATTAGCATGTGTGATGAAAATGACTTCTCTTGTGTTCTCTTTTCTACAGTCCTCCTCTTTCCACTGTTCTGATTTCATCTTATATCTTAAAAATATTGGGAAACTTTGTTTCTCTGCTCCCCCGCAGGAGCCGAGGTGTTCTTCGGTCATCAAATCACCCACATTTACCACAGAGGGCTGTGGTGGGAGGTGCACAGGAAAGGGGGCTCACCAGAGCAGTTTGATGTGGTGGTTTTAACTATGCCCGTCCCACAGATACTACAATTACAAGGAGACATTGGCTCCTGTAAGTACCTTAAACATGATGCATGCACATACATCAGTAAAGACATTTCTGTACCAATTGTGCTCACTGTTAAAAATGTTGTTAGGATAGCAGTTCTGTAGATGTCTAGATACTATTTATGTATATGGTTGTATAAACAGGGGTGGAAAAGTGTATATATACATTATAAATGTGATGATAAAATAGAAAGTGTATGTGTCAAAATTATAGCAGTTTAAAGTCAAAAAGTTGTACTGAAGTACAAATTTTGGTTTGCATAAAACACACAGAAAATCCATTAAGGCTGAAGACTTGAAAACTGTCTTATTGTGGGTGAGACTCTGCCCACTGTAGCCTCATTTTCTTGTTTTTGGCTGAAAAAAGCTCTCACCAGACCTTCTGGCTCTAATAACCTTGCAATGGTCAAAGTGAGTGAAATCACATTTCTTCCACATCTTTCTTCTGATGTTTGATGTGAACATTAATGGAAACTCCTGAACGATATCTGTATGATTTTACATATTGTGCTTCTTCCAAATGATAATTAATTGAGCAGAAGTATATGTACAGTAAGTGTACACCGTATACCATATACATTATGCTTACTCATCAAAGTTGAACATTACTAAATATGCTGTATTTTTAATCAACCATCACTGCTCAAAGCTCAAGGGATTGATTTTATCATATTTCCTGGAAAAAAGCCCTAAGTTAGAGAAATATTGGCTAATGATTTCAGACCAGGTATGCTTGGTTTCTATTCAGCAGAATTAAGGACCTTTCAGGTATTGGACACGATATTAAAGTACACTGTTGGCATTGTTACTTGTTAGTACTGTACTAGTAATAAAGAAATGAATAAGATCCAGAGTCATCTTCAGCCTTTGGAATCTGACAGAATGAATTTTTCCACCTTGTACAGCTCATTAGGAAGCACTTCACTCGCACAGCTGATGAGGAACCTTCATCCTTTAACTCCTGTTTCTTTTGAAACTACTCCCTCATTTTAACCTTAACCTTAACTGGGTGAACAAACATCGCAATGCTGTCATCTGCAAAATGGAAGGAACATTATTCACCTATCCCACTGAGACAAAATGAGTTCTGTTTCCAGCACCTCCGAAACAATATCATACAATAATCCCATTTTATTACTATACAAATATTGCAATCCATCACTTTGAGTGGCATGGTCACACATGGCAGTTAGACCTTGTGTCCATTAGCCCCTGGTTTCAGATGTATACTCCTGCCTCTCCTGACAGTCAGCTGATTGCCCAGAGGCTGGAGTTGGACTGCTGAGAGTGCTGGATCCTTCTGGCTGCATCTTTAAATTGGTCTCCAGCTGTCTGGCTGCACTGCAAACCTCTCATAGGCATCCAAATTTGTATTCGCAGTATGAAGTCCTAAATCCAACACACTTTTTTGAAATGGTAAAACAGGAGTCCATAAGGCCAAATATGGAAATGGGGAGGGGAAGCAGGCCAGGGCCTCTGGGGTGTGTGGTGGTTCTGGGAAACAGTGCATAATGGAAGGAGCGAGCAGAATGTCATTGCATCTGGAGCGAAAAATAGGGGGGAAAAGCCGAATCACAAATTAGATAGTGGACGGAAAATGGAATAAGACAGCTGAAAACGGTGGTGGAATTGCTATCGAGGAGAAGAAAGGCCAGTCAGTTGCTCTTTCAACACTGTTGACACAATCCCAAATGACTAGGTTGTAGCTGCTGAAAAATTCAATTCATGTAAAGTGGTCTGGATGGAGACGGAAGACTGTGTCATTACTGCTACAGAACATGTGTTGGGGGGTTCAGCATAAGTTGTGGAGAAATTAGGAAGTATATTAAACTGTATTAGGAAATCTATTAGAAGTAAAATCTCTCAGAATGCATGTGTACACACAACTGGTACAGGGTTTGCTAAAATATTATACATAATCAAATGGAATAGGATATGTTTATATAGAGTGGAGAACTCTATTATATCTGAAGTGTCAGTGAAAATGGCACAGTGTTGTGCAATGAGTGTGAAAAAACAGACAAGTAAATATATATGAGTGTAAGTGTCATGAAGCAGCATTATACTAAGCATTAAACATAGATATTAAGTCTAGTAATACTCAGTAAACATTTTCTCGGAGAGCTGGAGGAGGATGGTTAGGGCGATGGTGCAGGGTGTCATTTCAGTTTATCTTTGGTGCCTTGTTGAGCAGAGACACTTAAGATTCAGAGATAATGGCTTAAATTGTTCCTGCTTTTGTGTTCATTCATCACTTGTCTCGAAAGGAAATAGGTGATTTAGCATTTGGGAAGCTCCAATAAATAAATGGTTTATATGGTCATTTGTCAATTCATGTTTTTTAAACCCCCTTCACCCTATCTAGGTATTTACTCTTTGTTTTGTTGTACTTGTTGTTTTTTACTTGTACATTTTGTTGTAAATGTTTGCTGTAATTCCTGGAGTCATTCCTGTACATTCCTTACTACACATTGTCCTTTCAATCCTTCTGGTGTGTGTATAAATCTATAAGCTCATCATACATGTGTTATAATTAGACAGGACGTGTGTTAGTAGATAAGAAGATATCCATATAAGACAAAATCTTGATATATACTCATTTTATTACAGCTGTACATGCTACAGATTACATTCATGTGTGTAATGTAGCAGTAGAAAGCTGGTGGGAGATATTCCCAGACAGTGAATTGTGCTAGGAATGATGTCACCCAGTTGCAGTTTTGCAGTGGCACACAGTGGACAGTTGGGGGCAGCAGCCAGGTGTGAAGCCTCAATGTTTAAAAAGTCACAGAGATGCAATCTGGAAACAATTTACACCGATTTAAGATATACACCAAAAAAATGACTCACACTTCCTGCCTCCTTAACAAAATATTGAAAAATCTCAAAAGAATGTTGATTTTAGGTACTAACGTTATGTAACCTTTTTTTTTAACTGTAGTGCCACGATCAATTGAAAAGGTTATGTCATTCTGAATAGTGCCTATTGTTGGCTCAAGGGATGCTTTGCACTTATGCAAAGGATACGTAGGTTGTATTCGAAGAAATTGTGTGTGTGTGTGTGTGTGTGTGTGTGTGTGTGTGTGTGCGCGTGTTTGTTGCGATTCTTTTCACCTCTTAGTATTCACCTCACCCAAAATGAAATAGTGGACTTGCCCTTGCCTGATATTGCTAAGCAGTGCACTTGGATATGTTTAACCATGTCTAAAAATAATGTAAAATAACACAGAAATTAAAAGAGGGACCAATGGGTTTGAAATATTTTTTAAAATCAAAAAAGATGGTGTAAAGAAATCTTCCAATAGACTTCTTTTAATCACCAACACTAACGTGTCACTAATTACTGATAATTCCCTGCAACTCATTTACACCTGAGCAATTTAGACTAGCCAACCCATTAACCAGCATGTTTTTGTTGAGCAGTAGGAGGAAACCGGAAAAGCTAGAAAAACCCCTGATGGATACAGGGAGAACATGTGAAATTCCACACAGACAGAAACTTGAGCTCAGGATCAATCCAGGAACCCTGCTGCACCACCATGCTGACTTCAAATAAAATTCAACGTTGTTTTATTTCGTTTTCAAATATGACACTTCAGCAGGTAGCTCATTTTTGTTTTATTCCCGGTTTTGTGATTTAGAGTTACCATTAAGTTGCTCATTTTTTTCCTAAGCTGACTGTGAAATAGCAGGCTCACTAATCCTTAAATGAACACCCTCAATTTTACACCATCTCTGCTGTACAAATGTGAACATAATTAAAACTTGAACGTTGTATAAATCGTTCCATTCTCCACAGCGCAGTGTGACATTTGGAGAGAGGTCTCTGTGTAAATTATTGAATGTACTTTGCGTGCAGTGAGCCTGAGACTCCTGCAGAGCTGCGTCTACATCTTTTACTCTAATACTTTGGCCCTTCCACTGGATTTCCATGTGTAGGGATAGGAAATATGGTTGTGTATCATTTGCAAAAGATGAATGAACTCGAGGAACTCTGCCGGGCTGTGACACGGCTGATGTAAATCAATGCAGGACTCGGCTCTATTTGTTCCCCGTAATATATAACTGAACATTTTGGGTCAGTGGTTTGACTCGGTTCCTGGAGTGCGAGCTCAGGGGAGAGGTGTCTTTTCATACACTGAGCCATGCCAATTACAGTGCCAAAACCTTAATGCATTCAGCTATAGCCAAATCCCTGATGGATTCTGTTTGCTTTGTTGGACAGAATCTACCCTCTCTCCATAATGTTTGGATGTTTTTCATCGTTTTATTGCCGAATTTCTGCTTTTATTTCATGGTTAAGCCTAAATGCATGCTGTCACTGACATTCTCCTCTAGCTGCCAGAAATGAACAAAAGTGAACAGAATGCAGCTTTTGCAAGAGTTGGCACAGTTTGGGTGAATGTGAATGACATAAGAACATTTGAGTGTTCTCAGACCTCAGAGCCTCATTTGTGGTGACTCCACTTTTTCTCCCATTCACATACTCAGGATACTGAGTCAGGAAACATTTGCACACCTACAGTAAATATGTTTAACTCATACTGTTGGATAGACACACGTTGTTCTGATGACCTGTTTGGTAAAAGTTAAAATAGTCTGTATCTGCTTCTGACCAGAGAAAGTAATTTACAACAATAACAATAAGTAATGCATAGCATGACCGTTACAAAACGATATTCACGTCCAGCTTGTCAAGTACAGTGGAGCGTATGAGGAGCTAGTTCTGCTTTTGTGGCTAGAGCCAGAGAAGACGTAAAAGAGGAAGCTAAGTCTCTGCCTAGAAAAACTTAACAGGCCATGCTGCTGAGGTTTTGTGCTAGTTCCAAAAGTATTCATCGTTGTGGTTTTAATATATTTGAAATCAAATATTTGCACTCAGTTTTTTTAATCCAACATGTTAAACACCCTAATGACATTTCTGTAAGATTATCACTTTCTGTTTCCTCACTAACAAGTTTAACATTCTATGTAAGTCAGTGTCGACCTTTCCAAGTCCAGGTGACTGCATCCAAAGGGACAGGATATCTTTGCTGCAGATCTTGGACCCAGAAGAATTTTTTATGCATCTACAGTATAAAGTATGACTTGATGTGTGGATATGGTGGGAACACATCCCTTTTACCACTTTCATCTGTCCAGGGGATGAGCAGCCATGAACTCCAGAGCCGTTTCATTACCTCGTGCCTCGGGTGACCGCTCAGCCACTGAGTGATGGTGAGCTCACACCCTTTCCTACTGTCAAGCCCTTTCTTGTATTTCCTGACTGCTTCAGCCTTCCCTTGCACTGTGAGCTTGCATTGAACTCCCAGAACATCTAAGCTTTTTTTTTTTTCCGGATGACATCATTTTGCAGACATTTGAATGGCTGCTATATCTTTTTTTTTTTTTCTGTCGTGTACCCCATGTGCCCAACAGTCAAGCATGTTTTTTTTCATCAAATAAGCTTCATCCTCCTGCCAACCCTGAAACTCTGCTGACACTGAGAAACACGATTCTTCATTTCTAATGAAATTTAAGCTCTATTTTTGTCAGGCCAACTCTCATGCCTGGGTAATCAGTCTGCCTGGCTGCATTATTCAATTTGGGGCTAGACTACGAGATAAGTACCGTACTTTTATTTTACTATTTAAAAGCATTTATCAGCTGATATTATAACAGGTATGATGGGAAAATGCAGTGTGCTTACAACGTAGCCGTTCTGTCCCCTCCGCCATACATAAATATCCGAGCATATCGTTTTGCAACCAATTACCTCAAGCTCCAGTCCATCCTTGGAATACAATTAATGTGTCGAGTTACATCATCTTCCTCCAAGATAGGGAGTCTCTTTTTGTTTCCCGTCAAGTGTGTGGCTGTCTGGCGTTCCTGCTTTTAAATCTAGCATGATGTAATCCTTTTTCTGACTCCTGACAGAGATGTATGGCTCAAACCACCCCACCCCCCATGCACACAACCCCCCCACTTTTCCCCCTGCGCTGTCTGGCTTCTTGGATTTAAATGGATGCTCTCTATCTCAGCAGTTTAGAAGACTCAACAGTCTAGGTATTCTTTACAATGCAATCTTTACTGTAATGTTTAGTTTAGAGTCTAATGACCTTATGACAGGAACAAGAGATGATATTATTTTAGCCTTGGTTTATGAATTTTGAATGAATGTATATGATTGCATATTTACATGAACAAAGGATCAGGTAGCCATCAGAAAGGATTAAAGAGCGCAATAATCTAAGCTGATGAAAGGTCAAATTTAAAATTTAAAGCACAGACTCACTGAATCTGGACGGTGAAAGGTTAAAAAAAATCGCCTGGTCTTTTTTATCTCCAAACACCCAGCTTCAGATTGCTGTTCTTGTCTGACAGGAGTGGAACCTGATGTGCTTTTTTATTGTTTTTGCCCATCTGCATCAAGGTTCAATGAGTTTTGTGTGTTTTGAGCTGCTTTTCTCTACATCATGTTTGTAAAGAGCGCTTATTTGAGTTACAGTAAACTTCCTGTCACCTTGACCAAGTCTTCGGACCTCTCCCACTGACAAAACATCTCTGTCCAAAGAACTACCACTCACAACAAGCTAATAAAAAATGTAATAAGATATGTGACCTTTTAAATTCTTCTACATGACTGGTAATGCAGCCTGCCATTTATTCTCTGCAGTTTGCCACTGTGTCTGTGTACAAACTCTAATAAAACTACACGACTGCCATAATGATTCATCTAATTCCATGAAAGTATATGTACATGTCCAACCTCGTATTTGTGGGCAGACAGGGCTACCGCATTACAGTGCAAACACTGCGAGAGTAATAGCTCACCTGATGAGACGTTATAAAAGCACAGATAAACTCTGGTTTGTCACTGTTTTGCTTTTAGAGCCCTAGTTACACCATTCAATAGGCATGCAGGAAGTCACAGGTTTAAAGGGCCAGTCAGGAACCGGTGTAACTGACAGCTTGGCTGAGATGACAGTGACATTTCAATCCGCACCAGTGCTACAGGTTTTGCAACAAAATTCATAATTCTTTATTTCTGCTGTTTTTAGATTGAACCGATTACTTGGAGCAGTTTGTAATGTCAATATTAATTACAGCAGGTATGTCTTTAATATGAAATTATTACTTAATGAAGTTTCAGAAAGTACCATTTTAAATATAGTTATTAAATGCTTCTCTTTAGGCAGATAGATAGATAGATAGATAGATAGATAGATAGATAGATAGATAGATAGATAGATAGATAGATAGATAGATAGATAGATAGATAGCACACAAATGTTTTATTAATAGTAAAAAAAATGTAAATCACTTTGTCATCTGCTCCTCTCTTGTGTTATTCGTGAAAATCTTTGATTCGGAGTTATACTGGAGCACAACGAGGATCAGATCAGAATCTCAGGCCCTGAACCAAACGCCTTCCATCAGGACACGGTTCTAATCTGTATTGGGATTAGAATGGAAGATGATTCATCACTGAATCACCCTTTAAATTAAAAGGACCTCTGAAAAACCTGTGTCTGATTTCCTTCTTAAGGAAGGCTTTTTTTTCTCTGACAGAGAGGCAAGGAAAAGTTTAGATAACGTGATGGATCTGCTGTCACTGCCAAAAAGATTTTTATTATGAGTAATGGCAGCTTTTACATTTTGTGTCAATTCTCTTTTTAATGTCTTTCAGCATGCACTCCCTCTTTCACTTAAGCATGCAAGGAAAATAAAATGGTCACCGCCTAAAAATAGTCATCTGACAAAAAATCGGTCCTCTGAGATGTGAGTGCTTTGGTTTTCAAATACAGGAACAAAGTGTGTCTTTGCAACAATTAGTCAGATGTGTCTGAGGAAACACATTTTGCTACGTTCTTTTCTTAGGTAAATGTCAACTCTATAAATGTGTGCTTTGCCTGACTGCTCACACATCAGCAAATTTGGGCCACCAATTTCACTTTCAAACAGGTTACTGAATACTTTAAACTGCTGTGTGATTACACTAAAATTTGGCTTGATTTAGTTGGCATGGAGTGGCAAGTCTTCAATGCAATGCACCTAAATGAAGTTACTGTAAATTAGATAACTAAATTGATCTTGTTGTCACAGTAGAACTGATTTCATTTGCTGCCTGAATTAGTCTGGAGTCAGAAATGGGACATATTGATTTCCGATAGACAATCACTGAATGTCCACTGCAGCACTGGTCAACACGCTGTGCAACTAGATAAAATGGGCTCTTGATTTATTCATTAAAAAGGTGACAGATGTCCTGTAATATGGGTTTTGTAAATATTTCTCAGGTCAGTGTTACATTTCTGTAAAGAGGGCCTGTCTAACAGGCTACCTTTGACCAGCTGCTTAAAATAAAGCATGCGGCTTGACGTCAGTGGTGAAGCCCTCAGGTCACTGCCCTAAATGTCTCTGTTTGGTCCTGAATTAAACTTGAGCTTTCTTTGAAATAATCCTGCCTGTGAGCAGCTATGTTTACCCATCTAGATATTTTAGCTGACATCAGAACCATGCCAACTCCTTATACCTGCCTACACAATGGCATCCTGTTTGTAGGATGGAGGAAATATGGATAAAAAAAAGTCCCTGAAGTGAAGAGATTAATAAACATTCTTGTAAATGTGTAGGATTATGCAAGCACAATTATGGAATAAAGAAAAGTTTTATTTATTATTCTAAGAGAAATCTCTTCTGTATTTAGTCCACAGAACTTTTATGGTATGAGTGTTTAAACACTGAATAACTGTGTGTTGGTTAACTGCTTTGGTTTATACGGAAAGCACCATCGGTTTTCTCAGTACAGTTGGACAATTCGTTACTCATCCTGTGTCATTTATGTGATGATGGCATTCGAAAGACAAGTCATTGTCCAATCCAGAGTCTTAATTGTTGAGAAAGACTTGCTGAAGTTGGTAAAGGGCTTCTTTCAGCGTCTTTTATGTGAGTATGAGAGTTTTCATCCTCTTTCAAGTAAAGTTAGCCCAGCTTTTGCTATATGTGTGTCAGTATCTAATAAATGAGAGTAGTGTTTTATCAGCGTTTCAGATTTGCAGCTGCTTGCCAAAGGTTAGCTTGGAGGCATTTGTGATGCTGGTCTTCATCCGTTTAATTGGCTACATGAAATAAAGTGTTTTCTCTTCCAGGTGGTTTGGCTGTTGAAATCGCAGCCTGGCTTGGTGCTGAACGGATCTCATCAGCCCCACAGCCAGTAATTTGACCTGACTGAATGTGCAGTTGGAAAAGTAGTTCAGGGTTCTGTCCCAAACGTATATGTATATCATCACTGTCAAATATTATTTGATCAAATGGGTGTTGAAAAAGGGTCCGTAAGGAATCTTTGCTAATGACAGCCCTCTCACACCCGCACATTTCCTCCTCCCCCATTGCCCTGACTTAAGCTGGGCCTAACCATGTAACACTGCAATAGTTCACCGTGCCCCAAACAATGCTTTACTTAATGCTGGGCACAGTTCACTGAGTGCATTAAAAGTTAGAAAAACAACTTCCGACACAATATATTTATTTATAAATATTCTTTCTAATTTTTAGGATGCATTCCAGAACGTCTTAGGCAACTATTAAAACAACCTTTAAAGAGCTAAGAGAGATCATAAATTGTGAAACGGTGCTGTTCTCTCAAGCAAATCTATTTAAATAGATTTCCAGTATGCTGCACTGCCGTGTGGACAGAGTCCCTGAGGATAGCGACAAAGGCCACTCTTGGCCTGGGAACAATGAAAAATACATGGGAGTTGGTGTGCTCCCTTAAAACAATGTTTCCTTGAACAACACCGACCCTACATAAATCATGCAGCCGCTTTCAAAAATAATCATTTGCCTTTGTGTTTTGGGTAGCGATTTTAAATTGTCACTATTTCACCATGTGTACTGTGCACCTTCAGTATGAATGAAAGATTAAAGTTCCTTTTATTTTGTTTTGCTTAGTCAAACCAGTGGAATGGGATTGTGGCCAGTGATCTGAGGGTCGTTACTACATAAACTATATTGATCATGGATTTTTTTTTTTTTTAATATGACGTGTTTTTTAATCTTTACATCACGCCACATAATACCACAGACACAACTCCAAAAGCATGCAGGGATCCATACTGTAGATCACCACATTTTCACCCTCTCACCACATACTGTAGAACACCACAGTAAAACTCATGGCTTGATATCCGACCATGACCTCTGGTTACATTTGATTCAGAGAGGTACCTGTGTTGGGGAAAAGCATGCTCTACAGTAGGAGGCACTTACACACTCTGTAGCCTGCGCCCCCATCCCAAGTGTTCTCTCAGAGGACATTTAAGCAACCAGGGAAATTTGGTTTCCTAGTAGTTAGCCAGAAGATGAACTTTGTGAGAAAACGCCCTTGTGCTGTTATTCCCTTCTCTCTCTCTCCTCTCTTTTGCACCCCATTGCTTGCCAGTGAGCCATAGAGCATGTTTCACAATAACATTTTTATAGTTGTGCCCCTGCCAGATGGGAGGAGACAACACTGTTCATAATGTGTTACCAACCTGGCATGCAAACATAAAACTCTAGTCTCTGAACCGTACCTATATGAGGCCTTATAAAAAAGTTCAATCTCTAGCTTATTCATTCCATTGTAAAGAAGCAAATGATGTATTATTATAATTATAATATAATATATATTTATATGCCATATTTTTTAAACCCATTGTCTTCAAAAAATAGGCCAGACATGGCCTAGCATTATTCTTTTCAAATTTTTGTGTGTTTGTTTGTGTGTGTAATTCAGCTGTGTTTTTCTACCTTGGTTGAAGACAGACCTTAATACCTTCAGTTTTACCTCACCTCACTGACCTCTGATTAACACTCAAGCTCACACACACACACACACACACACACACACACACACACACACACACACAAAGGCACGTGTTCGGAGAGGAAGTTTTATGAGGAAATCTCATATCTCATGTTATAACATGAGACCAGCAGTGCAACTTCTGTATTCTATATAACTTCTTGATTTCATTTTTGAATTGCGACTCATTTGTTATCAACTCTGACATCTTCCTCTAAATTGTCTGAGCAGTGATACATTATGAACTAGTGCACTTCACAGCTTTTGTCATTGACTGTACTTGGAAAAGTGCAGCTTTCCTGCAATGCAGTACTCTGGCTGTGGGGTAAAAAACTCTCAGGGACAAACAGACAGAGAGGGAGAGAGACACAAAAAGATAGAGAGAGAGAGAGCAGCTGCTTCCCCCATGCTGGAGTGCACAGCTGAGTGTATGCTATGGCCTGCATTGATCAGGCCACGCTATGTCAACACGCTAGGCCTAAGCAAGTCCTACACTCGTTCCCCACATCAAAGATCCAGGGGCAACAAGAACCAGCACCCGAGCTGCATACTGGAAAACTTTAACCTTGTCATCTCACACACATACACACACATTCTCTAATGTAGTTACTCTCCTCCTCAGACATGTGAAGGACTTATGTTCTTGCGGCAGGGGCCAGCGATGGTTTACGTTTTCAGGTTGGGGAAATGAAGCCCTGCCAGTCAGCCAATGGGGAACACATAAGCAGCACATGTTAGCTTGTGTGTAAGCACAAGTGTGTGAGAGAGGAAGTGTAAACACTCAGCCAGTGATGGAGAATATCTCCAAGATGTGTAGAGGAGTGTGAGTGTTAAAGGCATTCGTACAAGGCGAATTTATAAAGTATAGGCAGACACAGAGCAGGCTCCTACACTCCTGAGGTCTGGCGTGACAAGAGTGCAAAGAGGAAAAAGATATAAGGTGTGTGAGGGAGTTTCTGCACCTCAGGATGTGAATACGCTTGAGGTTTAGGCTGTGCTCATTTTGTCTGTTTCAGAGCTTGTCAGAGGTCCCGAATGAATTTGAGTTCTCTTTCCACTTTCTTATTGGGTAAATTTGGAAGAATTCCCTGTGCTCTGTGTGTCATCATGGCTTTTTTGAGACTTCAGCCCCATAGAATTACATTGTTTCTCAACAAACCTTTAGTGTCTTAACTACTTGACTATGTGGACAAACAGCTGAAATATTGTCTTATCCTGTGGAGGAAATTAGTCACCTACCTGCATTTTCCCCTAGACTACACAACATGCAGTTACACAACTATTACACAGCTCTATATAAGTGTTTCTGCACTGTTCTGAGCCATGAGGATTGTGTATAGAAAAACCGCCAACAGAGAGAGTAGTGTTCCTCTCGGTGCAGAACTGTGCTCCCCACCTGTTGGACAGCTGTGTAAGGAAACGGGCAGCAGAGCTAAATATTCCTCCAGATGAAGGCAATTGAACATCCATCTGGAAAAATGCAAACCATTCCATCAGGTCCACCTACAACAAACTGCTGGAACGCCATTTCTTCCACCACCCTGGGGGAGTGCAGAACTAAGATCTCTGTAGCTGTGGTTCAGCTCTCAATTGTACTGCACTGGATTGGATCAAACTTTTCATGAGCCTTTTAACACTCCTATTGAACTAACTCTTTTATTGAAATCCTAAACTTAGACATTACAAGAGAAGCGTGAATACCCTACAGAGGTCTATGTTAAAATAAATCAACCCGTGGCTTTTCTTCAGCAGTGACATGACACCAGATACATCTGGTTATGTAATAAACATCTGAAAATAAGTATTGATGAAGTCGAGAGAGAAGCTTGATGGTATTCTTAGAGCTTTTTGAAACTACAAAGCACTCTGCTAGGGATAAGGGCATCTGGATATGTTAAAAATGTAAATATAAAATATGTAATCCTTGATCTGACTGAAAAGAAATGACACCTTTGCTTTGAGTTTTCATTTGCGTCTGTATTGTATTAAATGTGGCATGTGGTTGAAGTGCAGCGCAGAAGAAGCACAGGTTGAGCCTGCTCTTAGACACCATTCAATCATGTCACGATGAAGTGGATGGTCCTGTTTAGACAGCGTAAACTCATAAAATGGCATCTTAACCAACTTGTGTTGTAAAAAAAAAAAAAAAAATTGCAAAAATGCATTGAACATGCATTGAGAACCAAATCTAAGCTTTGAGTTTTCATCCTCTTCAAGTAAAATAACAAATCTAAATAAGTATTACATCAATATTTCCTTTTTACAATTGTTTCAGTGCTCCATGCAGTTTTACAAGCAATTTGTCTGTTAGGTTGTTCCAGTTATCTTTAGGAACTTAGGGATTTGCATTTGCCCTTATCCCGAGTGACTTACAGAAGTGCTTTGTATTTTCCAGCAAAGACACCTCCTCACTCTAGTACAAACAGCTCAGGCTCTAAGAATAGCATCAAGGTAAAACCCTGCTAGACAGCAACAGTAGCACACGAGTCATGTTTTTTTAATCAATGCTAATTTAAGCATTTGGTGAAGAGGTAGGTCTTCGGTCCTTGTTTGATGACAGGCAGTGAGTCAGCTGTTCGGTCAGCCAGAGAAAGTTCATTCCACCACCTGGACACAGAAGAAGCACGATGAATGTCTTCCTTGTATCTTGAGGGATCTTGAGGCAAATCTAGCCGTGCTTCAGGCTTGAAGGGAATGTGGTACAGTGTTTTAATAAGTGCCTTCGGGCAGGTAGAAGCTGATCCATTTTAGACTTTTAAGGCAAGCATCAGTGTTTCGAATTTGTTGTAAGCAGCTACCGAGATGCATTGGAGGGAATGCAGCTACAGTATGGATTGGTGTGAGAGAACTTATGGAGATAGAAAGAAAACAACTCATGCAACTGGATGCAACAACTCATGCAACTCAAGGGAGGAGTGAGTTGCAGTAGTCCAGAGGTGACCAGGGACTGAACAACCACTTGAGTGGCCTCCATGGTGAGAAATGGTTAGATCCTTTTTAGGATGTAAAGAAGAAACCTTCATGAAAAAGTCAGGTAAGAAGTATGGAAAGTCCCGCTACAGTTCTACAGGCTGACTTCATGAAGACAGACAATTCACAACTACAAATAATCATTTAGTAATAATTCATTTAGAGGTAGATGCATCGGTTATGATGAATGGATTCACTTAAAACAGCCAGACAATGTTCAGCCTTGGCACTTAACCACTTATCAACACAAGAAATACATAGATATATTCTTCTCACCGGACCCTGTGTTTTAGGGTCTTTTGTGCCATTTGTGCAAAAATTGACATGTTCCATAACCAGATTCTTTCACCAAAAGAAAAGATAAAAGGCTTCTTATGAATTCTAGCCTCAGGGTTTGCATTGTTTCCAAACTCCCCATGCTCAGATGCAGCAGCAGATTTCTCTGTACCAAGGGGCACATTTACATGCTCATAATTCACCACAGATGCAATGCAATAGCAAAAAAGAATCTTAGAAGGTCCAGGGACAAGAATGTGTCCTGTCGATTTTGGCTGTCATCTTCTTCTTACTGAGAAAGGAGATGAAGGTATGTGTTCTTGGTGTCATCTGGATCCTTATAGTGGAGATACAAGAGACGCTTGCATGGCATTTTCTTTTTTTGTTGTTCAAAACCACCAACCACATCATAAAAAAGTTTCATATGATTATTGATTCATTGTAGAAGCAACACATTTTTTTTTTCTTTTTTCTTTTGAACTTTCACACATGTTTGTAAGCCTCGTGATATGTTTGGACTGTATTTCACTATTTTTAGCATGCTCATGAAACATCTGCGAGTCGGCATGAGAGGAGGATGCGCTTTGGTTAATAAACTTTCCTGAGGCTCTTTGTTCACTTTCTGCAAATTTTTACATTGCCAGTGGTAGGAGGGGAGCATTGGAGTTTGAGTATCCTCTCCTCCAGGAGTAAACTCTAACCTTTGGTATACTCAGAAATCGTGGGTAGATGACCAAAGCCAGGCCAAGCATGAGTTACTTGGACCAATAAACAACAGATGTTTCTGACCGGAAACAAGGACAGGCTTTCTGAAAAAGAAAAAAAAAAAGGAGGAAGAAAAAAAGAAGATGAAGAAGAAGAAGAAGCGAAAAGTACAAACATCTAAAAGATAACCCTCAGTGTTTCCAGATTCCCATGTAGCACACTGAATAAAATACTTCTTGTACTACAGCTCGTCAGTCAGAGCCTCAAGTGGCCGAATGCACCTGGAGTCTACAGCTATATAGTCCTTAAAATTTAATTAGTGCCCCTGTGGCGCTGTAATATTGATTTCTGTGTAAAGGTTTCTGCAACACATTTCAGACTCAACTTACAGAGAACTCACACACTTCCTCTTATTTGGTTAGTGAAGGCCTGGAGGCTCCTCAAGCACACAGCTGTCTGACAGGATAAGTGGAGAAGTGATGTGATGGAAAAGGCTGGCAGATGTCTTGATCTTGTGCTCTCTCTCTCTCTCTCTCTCTCTCTCTCTCTATCTCTCTCTATCTCTGACTATATAGTGCTGAGTGAGAGTGAGAGGCTGAAACTAGAGGATGTCAGCTATTCCTCTCGCTACGCCTTGGGGCTTTTCTACAAAGCCGGCGTGCAGATCGGAGTCCCCTGGGTGGCCAAGTATGTCTTCAATAATCCCTGCATTCGCTACATCGCTATAGATGATAAAAAGAGCAATTTAGGTCAGTGCCTCAGTTTTTCTTTCTCCCCTCCCTCTCTCTCTCTCTCTCTCTCTCTCTCTCTCTCTCTCTCTCTCTCTGTGACACACTGTAACATGTTTTAGCTCCCTTACTGAACATTTTAGATAATTTCTTCCACTACTTCCTTGTCTTCCTCATCCTGTATGTCCTTTTCTCTTGGGTGTCTCCTACCTTTTTCTGCAATACTCATCCCCTTGATATTCTTCATACTTTCCCACAAGATGTTTAATACACGTGTCACATGACCATCTTTGTCTAATTGAAGGTTCATCCTTCTTCCTGTCATCCCTGCTTCTGTCAGGCATTTTGATGTACAAAGAACTACAGGAGTAGAACACGCCATAGATAAAATGGAGACAGTGTGAGGATGGAGTGAAGGAGAGATTTCCTCTATTTGCGATTGGCTTAGCTGCTGACTGGCCTTGTGACCCGCTTCCTGCATGTGCACTAGATCACGTTGTTAAGCTTCACTGTTGATAAATTCATACTGTACGAAATCGTGTATGTGTATGTTGTGCAGAGAAATTGTGTTTAATTAGTGTATAGGTGCATAAGACTGCTACTCATCACAAGGCCTGCCACACCTGCCACCTCTTATTTACTCCATGCTTCTGAAGGCACCATCATAATTAGTGGGCATGTTGAATATTGCATTGGACTGTGCAGTGTTCTTTGAGGCTGGACGGCTCCCTGCAATCCTCCTCTGCCTCTCTACTGCTATACGCTTTAATCTCCACTTTCATCGCTGTAATGTATTTATCTTAGGAGTAGGAGTTCACAGAGTAGACTCTCTTTTTTTTTAAATGTCTCAAATTGCTGAGACACATAAAGACTAAAGTACAGCACATGTAATAAAAACCTTTAATTTTTAGCTGCTCTAAATCTAGCGGTGATATATTACTCATAAAATATCTGATTCACAATTGTCCCAAGTCCATTTGTGTTCCAAACACACACAAATATCATAGTTAAGAGTATTAGTGAGACCTGATACTGATGCTATGTTTTGTCACTAAAAATCATCGAAAAATATATCAGTCTGTCATTAAAGTCTCCATGAAATGGCTTCTTAACTGCCATTTGATTCCATATCTTCATTTTCCTTCTGAAACAGGAAGTTAGAGCGACATTGTATTAAGGACGTAGCATTCGAGATAAATGTTGGTCTTTTTCAGTGATCATTATGTACTGGTTTGGACCGTTTTGTTCACTGTTAAAATAAAACACTCAGAACACTCGGAACAAATCGAGACCCTGAGATACTGAAATCTCAAAGAAATGAAACGTGGAGTGACTTCAGTTTGAATTTGAATGTTCTTGGAATTCTTTATTAGGGGAAAATCTTTAGAAATGTTCTTTGTCCTTTTTTCTTGGGCATTGGAAACATACGAAACAGTTTATCATTCTACAGGGCAAGATATTTTCTGCAATGCAATGCCTGCCTTCTCCTCACCCTGTGAACTTTGTGACCTGTGCTGCCCACTCCAACAAATAAGTGACTCAACCAGCAGGCATAGTGCCAGCCTTCTGCCCACGCACCATGACCTCTCTCTCTCTCTCTCTCTCTCTCTCTCTCTCTCTCTCTCTCTCTCTCTCTAACACACACACATACACACTCCCTAACTTTTCCCTCTGCCCTTCTGTCTTTCATTCTGTCTCTCCCTCTTTTCCACTCCTCTTTACTTGGCTTTGTGCCACGTGCCTGGGTTGTTTGACACTAAGTTCCTAAGCAAGTGACTCCCCCGCTATGTTGCAACTGCAATGTGTTGACATTAATTCTCTTATTCAGAAGGTAGAGGTAATTGCCATCATACTGATAAGTGTGCACACTAAAACTGGTGATAAGCCTATTTAAATGGTCAGTGATTCAGTCCTTTTGTGCCCAATCTTGGCTCTAAACTCATTTGTGCTAAATCCTGTTCACTGAAATTCACCATTTCACTGGAGCAGCAAGTTTAGCCAACACGTCGAAGCTTTAATGTGGAAATGACATTATAGGTTTAGCTCCAATACTGCTGTGATAAAGTTCGTCGGCAGATTAGAATAACTGACTTTGAAAAACAGAAGAAAGTCACTTCCTCTTTTGCCTTCATGCCTCTAACCTAATTGCCATTCTCCAGCTCGTATCGAAGAATCCTGCGCAAACGTCCGACCTCAAACATTTAGTGAGCAAATCTCCGTTTTTACAGAATAGGTCTCACTGAACTGGTGGTATAAAATGAAAAGCACTTTGTCATGAGTCACTATAAAGTCAGTGAATCGAACATCTGTGACTGCCAATGGCTTCAGTATTTAGATTCGCTCAGCCATTTTGTTTGTATTTAGCAGCATCCGTCGTTCCCCAGGTAGTCATCAAGGGTGGGTAATAGCATCACCCGTCCCGCTTCAGAGGCCACAGCATCTCCAGCTGCTCAAACATCCGGCATGTTTATTGAGCACAATAAAGCTTTATTTCCACCAAATCAGGTTATATATGCATTTTAAAACTGTGCCATTAGAGAAATGACTACATGGCACAATTAACTAATAAATCAGGACTGGCCAAAAGGCACAGGTCATAGCTGTGCTGAGGGACTGTGTCTGTAAGGCATTAGCTCATGTGGTTTTTCTCATGCCCATGATTATATCACTGTGTACCATGGCCTGGATGCTATCATAAACAGCTGTTAAACACCATGCTTGCACTAACCTGCTCTACTCACTAGAGTATTTGTCTAACAAATGTTGACCGTGACGTTTGTTAAAAAGGATGCCGCTTGATGCAAACACTGGGTCATCCATTAAATTGGTTCCCCTGTCTTTCTGTTACAAAAATTTGTGTAAAGGGAGTTTTTTTTTTACTCAGGAAAATAATTGTGGTATTTTCATCCTATCTTTTACTCTTTGCTCAGCAATTAGACTTATTTGCTTTAAGCTCATTATGGTATGTGTAGCTTCACCATACTAAGTTTAATGAATGAGCTTTTCTCCTTTTCCCCAATCACTTGCTTTTGTTTGTTGAGCCTGAGTTTGCTTGAGAAACTTACTGACTTGTGACAGGTTTTCCTTTGCACTAATATACACGTGATTAAAAACAGCTCATAAATGTATGCTGTGTTTGATCGTCCTATGTGTGTTCAGTGTCAGAAGAGTTTGGTCGCTCTGTGGTGGTGCACACCAGCGTGCCCTTTGGCTTGAAGCACTTGGAGCAGGCAAAAGAGGAAGTTCAGGCCATAATCCTACAAGAGCTGCAGATGGTGTTGCCAGGCTTCCCTGAACCTGAGACCATCAAGTGCCAAAAATGGAGATACTCTCAGGTGATCCCGTATTTGTTTATGTCTTATAACAAATTGGTCAAATTTATCACAGACGATTTATTTTATCCTCTTGACTTAAATATTGGGTGGATTTTGGGCTCATTTGTTTGAGGATGACAGATACAGTATGTACAGAACATTTGTTCAATTTGTTCACTAATAAATCCAAATCCTTTGTTTCTATTTATATAAATCTTATGAAATAATGTTTATGTAATTCACTCAAAAAGGCAAATTTAACCAATCAGATGCCTGGCCCTGAAAACAGATGGTTGCTGCACTTGAACCGAACCCCAGAGCCCCATATTTAAGTGGACTAGAGATCAGTTCTGTGGATCATAGCCAGCTTCAAATACTTTTGCACTTCTTAATGCAATGTAGAAAAAGTGCAAAAATGACCTAAAAATTGTATTTAAATAAAATTCATAATAACTTTGGCTTACTGAAGAACTAATATCAGCAAGATGTGATCAATTTTGCTTAAAATGTTATTTCAGGTTATATAGCTGTGTGCAGTTTATATAGTTGTCCATCATGCAATTTCATCATGTAAAACGTGTTCTTAAAAAGAGGAAGTTTTTTTTCTTGCAGAAATCCTCTAGGAGTTTTATGGTCACGTTCAAAAAAAGGAAG
This sequence comes from Tachysurus vachellii, assembly GCF_030014155.1. Classification (NCBI taxonomy): domain Eukaryota; kingdom Metazoa; phylum Chordata; class Actinopteri; order Siluriformes; family Bagridae; genus Tachysurus; species Tachysurus vachellii. The sequence goes on along the minus strand of NC_083461.1, from coordinate 17,164,809 downwards.
AAAGATGGGGGCCTTGGCTTGTAGCTCCCCCCCTGCAAACATGCTGAAATGATGCTAATGAAAAGCTGCAGCGCTATACATTGAATAGCATTCATATTTAATAGAGTGAAGCATAATGGAGGGCTACAGGCCAGAGTGGTGAGGGCTGGAGTAAAAATGCATTATATTATACTTTAATGATGCACAGAGATGTTTTCTCTGAGACATACTGTACAGCGAAGTTGTGCTCTTACTGACACGCACACACACATTCACAAATACATGCTCACCCCCACACAGTTGGCTCACACGCACATACACTTACAGTAGTTCACTGTGCGCCCTTTCTCACACACTTCTGCACGCTCTCTCTGTTTCTCTCTCTCTCTCTTTTGCACTCCTTCTCTCTCTCTCCACCCCCATGCCGGGCTCCTCTGCGACACACATAGCACTGGGCCTCTGCTTAAGGTCAGAGGACATGGAACATCTGTGTGGGAGCCCACATCTCACTACAGGCCAGAGAATGGGCCAAGGCCTGTCTGGGCTGCACACACTCTCTTGGACACACACACACAATGTATGAATGTGTCAGAGGGGTTGTCTACTGCCTAGAGGTTTTAATGGCTAGAAAAAAATCTCTTAATTGCTTTTCAGAAAATGGTAATTCAGTCCCTTCTGCAGTCCCTTCCTGCAGGGAACAGAATGTCAGAATTTCTTTCAGCTGTTGCCTGCTGTCGAGAGACGTTTAGAGAGAAGTGAATGGAGAAAAATTACATAATCGCAATTCAAACGTGTGACTTGTTTAGGAAATGTCACAAGCACAGTGACTTGCTCCATGCTGTGACATGTATACACAATCTCTATGTGACAGAGAGTGATTCATGTGTACAAACTGCTCAGAGGAATCCTCATATTTTGAGGATTATGAAAGCTGCATGGTTCATGTTTTTGTCAGCTATTTTTTGATGAATTTCCAGCATGTTTGAAGGGTTTCATTTATATTTACATCTTTTTTTAATAGTTTGTACTATGAAATCTATAATTGGTTGTTGTAAAGTTGTCCTAAAGTCAGCTATTTCTGAATATCTGTCTCTCTTCTGCTGAAATCTGGCGACGAGTGTAGCGAAATACATTTGAGGAGGTGGAGGAGGTCAGCCCTGCTAATATCAACTTACTCCTTGAGTAAACCAAACAATTTGTTCTTGGTCAGGTTTCAGCCGGAAAATTCATCATTTGATTTACATACAGATTACCGTTTAGAGCTACAAGAGGGGGCAGGAAAAAAAAACCCTCTTTTTTGGAGGCAGTGATAATAGCATGTCGTCTGTAGATGCCTATTAAAAGCCCAAGGAAATGATATTATTTCCATGGCTTTAGTGCACTGCACCTTGATGTTTATCAAGAGTTCTGGGGCCAACAGAAGCCTCAGCAATGAGACTGTACACTCAGGAGATATGTGCTTACTCCCAGTTCTCATTCACGAACACTTTTTTTTTATTTTTTACTTCACCACTTTGCATAATGATTTAAACATTGTATAGAAGGAGCAGTTGAAATGCTTTCTGTTCCAGCCTGTATGGATTGGAGCAATGTTTGCTTTGATGTTGTCTCAAATTAGGATTTAGGAGAACTGCTTCTTCCCCAATACACCCATAACATAACAGCAACTATTTGAAGTACATGATTCAAATATACAACAAGCTACAACAAAAAGGGGGGGTAGGTCATTCACTGTAAAGATTCATCCGCAAGTGGGTGGATTGTGTTTTATAGGGAGAAATTGGGACCGTTTCCTAGCTTTCTATGGGAGTTTCTGCAATGTTATATAACATCTGGCACACAACACTGGCAACAGGAAAGTTTAGCCTTCCCCATAGAGTGTGTTCCCATTGACAGGTTTCAATCCTGGTATACCAACATTTCACTCAGTTTTTTGGAGGTCAACACATTCACTGGACATTCCCAAACTTCCTGGGTTAGGTTCCAGATCAAGTTTGACTCTACCATGGATGAACTGTTTGGTGAATTTGAACCAATAATAGATTCAAGTACTTTAGATTGCATTAAAGGCTTCAAGATGATAGAGTCTTGACCTGGGAGGTGAGAGATTTTTATTTATTTTCTTTCCTTCCTGGATTTTCAATCTATCATGCCCATTTATTAACACTATGACCTGCAGATTAGATAAGATGAGTTAATAAACAAGCCCATTTGTTATAAAGCTTTTATCGCAAGACCATCATATGATTATATGTGACTCCTTGTTAGATAAACGTACACGTCAGCGATGAATTGAAACGTCTCCACAGAGTAAGCATGAGTCAAACCCATGAACCAGGTGTTGGCAAAGCCACGTGCCGTCTGCTTCAGTCTGCCAGGCCAGGTTTGTAATCAGGCTGCTAATATGTGTGCTCTCCTAAGCCAATGTAAAACATAGTGAGTAGCCCCTGCCGTGCTAAGCCAGACCCACCCTACACCCAGACGTACTGAAACTATGATTAAAACCAGTCTTGCTGGTATGGTGTAATCATGTGGTCAAACCATATACAAGTAAGTGGGCATATGCATCTTGTTCCTGTACACTGATTGTTTTGTGTGCTTTTTAAATTAATTGATGTATTACTGGTCTTGAATACCCTCTTCCCTTTCTGGTCTTTTTTATCATTTATGCCCATATTGTCAGATTTTTGAGTCTACATGATTGTACACCCTAAATGTATTTACCATATCACGGTAAAAAGCACACAAACATGCTGTCAAATATGAGTCAGCTCTATAAAACTGGCTTTACAAGGTTGTATGTAGGCACAGTGTATCTGGGACAGTAGCGTACAATCCCACTCAATAGCAGCACAACGTGAAGGTTGCATCAGCTATTGGAAGCCGGATCGTTAGTGCAGCACTAATGCAGCGTATGCTCAATTGTGTCGTTAGGTGACAAGATCAGTGGCTGACTGCCCGGGGCAGATGACACTGCTCGCCAAGCCTCTGCTGGTGTGCGGGGGCGACGGCTTCACACACTCCAATTTCGACGGCTGCATCGAGTCAGCCCTGAAGCTCTTTGAGGTTCTGAAGTCCTCTCTCTAAAGCCGCCATTGGGAGGGAACGCGGTATTTTTGGGGGCAGAGGAACTGGAACGGGTTTACCAGGGATGATTCAGACACAGCACCTCCTACGCATGTACTGTATGAAGAACAGTGATACTGTTGGGCAGAAAAACCAATTACGTTACTGCTTGAGATTCAGAGAATTAGAAGATCGAATAAACTGTGAAGTACAGGTTCGAAAAATACTCCTTATATTGATTTTATATAATAGCGGTGTTGAACACAAACAGACATTCAGGTTTCCTAATATGTAATGTAAATGTTGAATGATTTTTGTCTTTGAATAATGTTGCCCTTGGGTTCTGAGATTTAAGAAAACAATAAAAAAAATCCTTAACACATTATCCGATTGTATCTGCGTTGTGTCTTTTTTCATTGTTAAAAAACTTAAGCTTGTGCAAATCAGACTTGTGGTGAGCGTGGATGTGTTTTTTGCGGGGAACACTGCCAGGTTGCTGAGCAGCTATTGGCCAACATGCACTGTTTAGAGGTGCTGCAGCTGGGTCTTAATCTGGGACAAAATATTTGGCAGGCAGGATGGTGAAAGAGCCTCTCTTAATCCAGCCATAATTATGGCTCGGTGGGCCTCAATTCCAGTGCACAGCTGGGTCTGCCTACCCCATGCTCTCTGTCTGTCTCTTGCTCGCTCTCTTTCCCATCCCCCCTGCACTCCATTCTAATATGTCAGACACAGTATTATATTACTCTTACATTCTACTCTTCTGCTGGTTGTTCTGCATCACTGCTTTGGGGAAGCTGGATCAGTGTGTATTACTTAAGTGGAGATGTATTCTTTCTGAATGCTTCAGTATGTATTATGTGAATGAATACAGTGCAGTACAGCTGTTCAAGTCACTGTAATTGTTGTTGGTGGCTTTAACCAGACTTCCAAAGCCATCCAAACCACTTTGCACTGCTCCTCCTCTAACCACCAACACACACACAAACACATGGAGATATCATGAAGTAGCATCATCATCATAGAGAAAGCGCTGGTGTGGGTACATGCCTTTACTAGTTTCATACAAGCAGACACCATCGTCATTCTAGATTTACTGAATCTATACACTTTTAAATAAGTCGTCAAATAAAACAGCTTGGTCGGATTAAAAGAATACACCCACAATGGAGCTTTTCTAAGTCTCATCCAAGCAAATGACACTAAAGCTAAACACCAGTGGTATGTCATATGTCATCTAATGTATTTTAGTGATGTGCACCATAAAGGTGATGAAAAGGCAGTTTAATATGATCACGTGAGCAAGATTGTTGTTATACCAAATAAACCAGCCTTGCGGTTATAGTACATATGAGCACTGCTCAGCTAGTCAAATGAGTGGACAGGAACCTAACAAGCTTTAATTAGCACTTTAGCCAACACAGACAACACTGGTTGGTTTGACTGGTAAGCAGCAAGTATCCTTCTATGACCAGCTCTGCTGTGATTCTAACTTGCTCTGATTGGCTGATCGAGCTTTTCACTGTGTGGCACAAACACAATGACAATGCTGATCATGATTCAAAGTGTGTGCAGACTGTAAGACCTGTAGCTTATAGTGAGACTTGAAGTATACTGATATAAAGAAGGTCATGTGTCAACCTTTGAAATTGCTGTAAATATATCTTTGCCTGTCTGTCTCTTCTGTGTAAAGATACTGGGCAACAGAGAGAAAGAAATGACTTCTTATGGATGCATAATTCATACAAGTCATCCTCTGAGAAACAGAACTCCACAGCATGGATTGCGGTAGCCTTGCCTCTGTGTTGCATCAGCTGCGTCTCGCTTTCATTAACGCACACGTTACTAGCACTGGCTCTTTGATCTTTTTATAGCAGCCGATAAGAAAGAACGGGTTATGGTTGAACACTGAAGGGGATGAAATCATCAGTCATTTGACTCGGGTGGTTGATGGACATTACGAGCTCAGTAGAGCGAGTGTATTGAGGGCATTAGGTAGCACTCAAATGTTGTTGAAAGCTTGAGGCTCATGGACAGATTGGTAAATTAAAGCTTTTATCTTCCCTTAAAATTGTTCCCCCAGCGTCTATATTACACCATATCAGAATGGCAGGGTTTCCCATTTTTTAATGTACACAGATGCATCACTACAGTACATGTGTCAAATATCTATTCCAAACCAAGTTCTCCTCGCAGACAATGATCCATAGCATATCCCCCACAGACAGCAAGGCACATGGTACATTTTTGTATGCTGTTCTGATGGAAAACACGCTACTGTATACTCCGGATGGTTGACATTTTTGCAGAGTCCCTAGCAGATGGCACCAGAAGATGATAATAGGTTAATCCCAACCAAGCTCATGCATACATGCACAATGTATACACAAAAAGTCAACAGGAAACCCAGTACCATGTTACACCAGGCCCATCCCCCACCCAGGGGCCGGCAAGCCTGGGTTTCAGTCATGTGTGTCCTCTTTATGTGGACCCCCTAAAGATGCTTAAAGGGCCTTGTCTTTCCACTCAGCACTGTGGATGGATTCAAGGCCATCACTAATTATTTATGACATTTTTTATGACATTTTTTCTCTCTCATATTTGATAAGGAGTTGGAGATGCTTCCTGGAAGGAAATAAAAAGTTAGTGTCTGGGTTTAGGAATATGTTCATGTGTAAAGGAGATAGGAGATTGGGATGTTTAGACTCCTCTTTCCTTTAGATCCCAGGAGAGCTCAGGCTTGTTTAATTAGAGGGGCAGTGCCATTGGTAATGGGAGCTGATGTCGTCGACTTGTCTCTCCGTCTCTTTCTCTCCTTCTCTGTATCAGTCCAAATAGCACAGTACTCTCAACAGTCAATATCCAAAAGCCCGGTATTGATCTGGGAGGGTCAGCATAAGCCACATGGCTAGAGTATAGCTTCTGCCAAAATAGCTATTACTGTGCAACTCAACCATGCAACCTCACTGATAGCTATGCCTGTCAAATTCTTTATCAAAGGTTATTAAAACAAAGTAGAAGGAAGTCTGTTCACTAGCATGTCGTTTTTCAGCCTTCTTTCAACATCTACACAGTAAGCTCTTTGTCCTGCCAGTCAAAATACTTGGAAAATGCCAAGATGTCAAGGTGACTTCAGCCCGATTCATCCAAACCAGCACAAATCTAGCTTTTTCATAATTTTTTTCGAGAGAGAGCACAGAAGTTACTGACAGCGCATATGCTTTTGCGCAACCCTCCAAGAACTTGTGTCATCTGTAGTCCATGAAATGACACCACATCACAAAGTAGGCTTTGTTAGTGATGTGCGTGTCCCTAATTTACACAGTGTCACAGAAGAATCTGGTTGGGTGCTTCCATTCACACCCACTTTTCACATTGTTCCTCCTGCAGCCTTTAAGCTGTTTCAATACTGAAATGGTAGTTTGTTTCCTAAATGCAATGGGAAGGCCATGTAAGTTTGTGGCTTTTGTTGTGGCAAAGAACGGTCTCATGATGAAGATCTGACAGATTAGTCAGGCTTTTTTGGCATGTGTACGTCACATGATCAGACAGACCATTGCTCTTTTAGTAGATGTTTAGACTTTTCCTAAAAAAATAAATAAATAAATAAATAAAAACACCATACAGGTCATACTTTTTGGTATATGTCAGTGCCAACCTTGTGTTTGAAAAAAGGTAAATAAACTCAGATCAATTTTTAATGCACAGGATTTCATTTTAAATAAGCTTTGTTTTAGCTTTGTTTTTATCTGTACGTTCAAATGCGACTCATAATTTTGTGCTTTCATCAAACATACAATATGTTTGTCCGTGTCACAGCCAACTTGGCAAAATGGATGTAAAAAAAAAGTTTCTCACTTACATTTAAATGGAAATTCAGCTAACATTTTTGCTAGCAAGTTGACAATGGCTGTGTTTCACTTCCACGTGATCATAGAATGATCTACACCCTACATAGGCTACAGCATTTACAGTGAGAATTCTGTAAAGGTCTCACTCTGTAGTTTAAAAGTAGTTAAATTAAAAAGGAAATAAAATGACTCCAAATATATTATATCCATGCTGTAACATAATAGCATGCTGTTATTTCAAGGTTTGTTTGTGTTTTTCCAAATTTTCAGTCATGCTACATTGCTTTAATACTATACTGCCACAGCCATAGTTCATACTGAGGTTTCTGTGCCAATATTGAATGGAGTGTTATAGGGTGTAGCCTAAGCAATAAGGTGTGTGTATGAATGTGCGTGTGTGTGAGAGCGAGATAGAAAGAGAACTTGCAGAGGGCTGGTTAAACGTATACAGAACATGGTGTGCCACACCCAATGTGCACACTCAGTCACTCAGGGGAATCGAGTCATCCTCCAGACATGCACACACACACGCACACACACACACACACACACACACACACACACAATTAATGTCTCAGGTCTGACACACCACATACTTCCTTTTCACCACTGCCAGACAACAGCCTGTCTCATACCAGTTTTTTTAATAGGGTAGATTTTTATTACCTTGTTTCTGAGAAGCCAGTGAAGAAATGTGTTGCACTGATCTATAGCAGGTAGTGTTTAAAAATAAATATATAAACACAAGCAGATTGCTGGTCATTCAGTTCAATTTTATTTGTATAGCGCTTTTAACAATGGACATTTTCTTAAAGCAGTTTTACATAAAATATGTTTATGTTCCTTTATTTGAATTTATCCCTTTATATCCCTAATGAGCAAACCTGAGGCAACTGTGGCAAGGAAAACCTCCCTAGGATGGTATGAGGAAGAAACCTTGAGAGGAACCAGACTCAAAAGGGAACCCATCGTCATTTGGGTGACTCGAGAGATTGTGAATATAAATTATTATTAACACAGGAAAGTGGGATTATATAATGTGCTTTATAGAGTCATATACAGTCAATTTGGAATTGTGTAACCAGGAACTTGACCTCATCATCTGAGTTTATTATAGATTCAACACCAACCCTTCCATCCTGAAGCCTTTAAATACTCAATGATGGAGATACAGCATACATTCAGATGTGCGCTTCTTAAAGCAGGTTCCACCACAGGACCCAAAGGATCTGTGAGGAGATTCTGTAGTCAAATGACTTTTCAAATGTCACTATCACTATCAACTACTGTCTAAGTTGTATAGTTGTTTTTGCTGAATTGAATGAACACTATAGTCTTTTTTTTTTACATTTGGAGGTGTCTCAAACAAATTCTCAAAAATTTTGATTATCACATTATGTCACAATCGTAACATTCTTTACAATGTCTGTTTCTCTGTGTGTGTGTCTCTCTCTGTTTCTCTCTCTTTCTCTTTCTGATAAGCACAAGGTATTAAACAGAGAGAACAGAGCGCAGAACATAATCATAGCAGTTAGCAGGACAGTGTTTCACTTCGATAAAGCCTATTCAGCTCAGATTAAGCCAGCTCTTGCTATAATACTCTTTCAAAAGCTTCTTTCCAAGTTGTAAATCTGTAACAGCTCTGAACTTTAGACTGCGAGAGGGGGCAAAAAAATGGAAATCTGGCAAGAGTTAGCATTGATATTATAGTAATTACATTAAATTATATAGGATTTTGTCAGGGTGAGATATTAGTAAAAGAGAAATATATCTGGGTGGCATTATCATTTATGAGAATCCACTGTATCTGTGGTACTTTTTTTAATATACCATGAATATGTATTGGGGCACAGTGGCTTAGTGGTTAGCACGTTCACCTCACACCTCCAGGGTTGGGGGTTCGATTCCCACCTCCGCCTTGTGTGTGTGGAGTTTGCATGTTCTCCCCGTGCCTCGGGGGTTTCCTCCGGGTACTCCGGTTTCCTCCCCGGTCCAAAGACATGCATGGTAGGTTGATTGGCATCTCTGGAAAATTGTCCATAGTGTGTGATTGCGTGAGTGAATGAGAGTGTGTGTGTGTGTACCCTGCGATGGGTTGGCACTCCGTCCAGGGTGTATCCTGCCTTGATGCCCAATGACGTAGGAGATAGGCACAGGCTCCCCGTGACCCGAGGTAGTTCGGATAAGCGGTAGAAAATGAGTGAGTGAGTGTGTGAATATGTATTTTCAAAGCTTTACACTAAAAAATAGTTAAAGGTACACCACCAACAGCTTCCCAGGAAAAAACATCTAATAAAAAGCTACAAAAGTTTCCCCATTAAGACTCCTGTCCAGTCATATTTATGTCCAAAATTCTTTTTTTAACAGGCAACACACATCTTCACAGGAAAACTGTAGAAAGAAACCTAAAGCAGCTGATATCCAGGGAGCTGAAATCAAACCAGCATGTAATGGTGTTCATTTTCTATACTCTTTCACGTCACCTTTTCAAAAACCCACAATGGAAAGAAGTGTCATGTGTCAAGTATCACCGTTGGTGCTAACCACAGATTGTTCCACAGTCTGTGAGTAAAGAGCAGTTGAAATCCAAATCAGAGTCATGTTTTGCCACAATGTAGGCCATTGCTGTTCATACGCTAAAAATGTCTTTCTGATAGCCTTCACATAAAGAGGTCGATTTCTCCTGCTTCTTCTTAATGGCTGTCATCAATTTTTGTGGTGTCTCTGACTTCAGCCACAGCGGATTTATAGCTGTAGTTATATACTGGATATCTACAACATCTCATAGATTCTTTAATGCTGTGACAAATTAGCATGTCAGAGACACTGTCTTCCTAAACCAGCAGTCAGCAGCTCTTATCTTAGCATTTGGGTTTTTTCAGAGATTTAGATCCATCCCTGATCTGCCATACTTAATCTATTTCAAACTGAGTAGCTCCTCAGAAGGATTATTGGTGATAAATAGCATCTATAAGTATTGGATCTTCATGAAGAAGAGTGAGTGCACACAAAAGCAGATGAGCTTGCATGCAGGCTTTCATGCCTGGGGTTGTAATGTCTGTGGGAAAGGCCAACAGGTCACTTAAATTTCGTCAGTCTTTTTTTTTAAGGGATAACAACTTCAGCATTATCGTTTTTCTGCTTTCCACTAGTTGCCTTGTTTACTTTTACCCACTTCCCACTGCATGGTTTCACTACAGCCTAGGGAATATACAATCTCCATTTTTACTTGTGTTCACTGCCGTTGCCTTTGGCAGGAACTGCAGCCGGTCCCTGAGCGGTTTCTCTGTATGGGATCACAGAAGTGGCTCCTGCTGCTGTTGCAGTTGCTGGCCCGTTTGTGTTTGAGAGAAGAGTGACATTGTCCAAGCACAGGAGAAGGTCCATGTAGATTTCTGAAATGCTGGTGTGGCTGATGAATAATGATGGGATAGTGAGACTGCAGTGGGCTATTATTACATTGCTTTTTTTGGGAAGGGGGACAAAGTAGTACATCTTAAGTTTCATAAGTCAGGACAAGAAAAACATGGATTCAACTTGCCTGGAAATCTCATTACCAGCAGAACAGTTAAGGAATAACAATGTGGTCGCTGGACTGTGAAGCGAAGGAGAGCATCAAAGCAGGCCAACTTGTCTCACACTCCCACTTTCTGATGGTGGTGCTGAAACACAGCTACGCTTTGATTCCACATGTCCCACTGACATTAATATTAAAGTAAGCTACAGTATTGAGAGTGGCATTCGTAACCAGCACAGTAATTATTTCTTAAACAAACTAGGAGCTGGACGTTATGGGCAAAGAAAGGCTTGCATGGCTGCAGTCCTAATTACACTGAGTAAGGCTGCAGACTGGGGCAGCTTTGATCAAGCTCAAGCTTTAGCAGGCTGAATTCCTCATTTGCTCATATCCTGTACTGGGGCCTGCACAGAAGTCTTAAGAGGCTTTCGACAAACAGCAAATAGAGCCAGAACACAGGAGAAAAAGTCTGGAAAGGAGGTGCAGAGCTGAACTGTGCTTGACCTCACTTTACACAGGTGCTCCAGAGAAAAAGAACTCACCGTCCACTTATACAGTCTCTTATACAGGTGTTGCTAAATGTAGAAGGTATTGCCAACCTGGTAGAGTGGGTAAGAGAGATGTAGAGGAAGGGAATGGAAATGATGGAAACATGGGTAAGAGAACCGTAGTGGTACAGGGTAAAGGCTATGAATTAGGAGTCTGGACAAGCGGTTATTCACTTAACTGGCCACTTGGTCCCTTTGTATAATGGGACTGTACAGGCCTTCAACCAAACATGTGCAGATTCAAATGCATATGACCAATTACTTTACACATGCAACATGTTCAGTTCCTCACCCAACTACCTCTGTAGCTGGCATCTTCTCTTTTCGGCCTGGCTGTGGATCGGACTATGATAAAGTTTAAAGTGGAGGCGGGCCTCCCACATCCAGTGGACATACACTGTTAGTTTATTTTGCAAAAAGCATGAGGGGGCTGGCCCAAAGGACTCTCACCATCCCAGGAGCTTTACTTTCTCACCCACCCCCTCATCCCTTCCACCGGATCTCACTTCCTCTGGGCTGCAGGCATCTCTAGACGCCCAGCCCCACCACGTCATAGAGAGAGAGAGAGAGAGAGAGAGAGAGAGAGAGAGAGAGAGAGAGAAGCAGCATCAAGCAGAGTGGAAGAAATCAGGAGGCAGACGGAGAGCTAAATACAGACATTGTCTGCCTGCCTTTTTCTCCGTCTCCTCCATGAGAGAGCTGTCTGTTCTCCTCTGCTTGGCCTAATTGAGTGGATGAGATGAGTTTGTGGCCATATACAGACATCCTCTCCCTGAGTGACTCCATTATTGTACTTCAGTGTTAGAATTGCACTGAATTGCAGAAAAGAATTAGAATATTAATAAAGTATTATTTTAAAACCATATGTATCAGGAAGTCTTAGTTTGTGTCGTCATGCTTCTGTCCCAGGCTCATTCTGATATGAAGTACTGCTGCAGTCAGGAGGTCTGCTCCTGGGCCTAGTAGATGGTTTTTAATAGGCTGGTTGATACTTAGCTATTCATTAGAGTGTTATGGGCCTAGAATCTGAACTCAATAAAGTTTATTGCACCAAAAGATCCTTCATTTTTTAACTTTACAATATCCACCAGAATAGATTACAACAGAAGGTCTAGAAAACCTTCCTCAGTTTCACAGTAAAATCAAGTGATGTAAATTACCACTTGTGTTTTTATGTATTATAAATACCTCCATATTCAAGGATATTATAAAACCTTTGAGAAAACTTGCACCTCCAGTGAACTGTAGCTACCTTCATTCTTTCACAAGACTCCAAGCTTCATATTGTCATTATCTGAATCTGAAGGCATAACCTTCCTGTCTAAGTAAGAATCCTGTCTGTCCTGTTTTGCATAGTTGATCTTAATGCTGATGCTTTTTAGAACAGACACATGCACACACACACAGTGTCTCTTTCTATTTTTTGCTGCACTTGCAGTGAACTTTGTGCTCCACACATGGAACGAAAAGATGGTTAGAATTGTCATGGGACTGCTGAAAGTTCAGTGGGTTGGTAGCTCACTCAGCTTGACCCAGCTTGTCTTATAAAGCCTCTGGCCTACAGATCAAGATCTACCAAACTAACACTTGTTGACATATTGTTTTGAAAATATGACCTTTAAGAATATGGTCTTCTTTTTCTTGGAAGAAGAAAAAATTTGCAATAAATAATACAAGAAGATACCAATAGCTATAGAGTGTTCATAACCATATTCGGGTTGTCTGTAAATGAGCTAAGGTCCAAGCATGGCACTGTCCACTTCTAGGCAATCAAAATATCAGGCAAATGGTCTAAATAGCTCACAGATATTGTATACACTGCTTCTGAAATGTCAACAGTCAACTTTCTAAACAACCCTGGACAAGTATTCCAGTGGAAGTTCTTGCGTGTCACAGTCATGACCACCAAAGCCCCCATGTTCCTGATTATCTTTTGTGACTTGTAAGCAGCCTCCCATACAGACACACACGCATGTGCCACACTGCTTTTGTGTGGTATTTATTCACCTGCAAATGTCTACTGCAGCTGCTTCCCCACATTGCTTTCAAGTGTATCTCATCTTGCGACCTCCGGTAGCACTGAGACACAACAAGAACAAGAGGAGTTGTGTTGCTCAACATCTCATGGGGCAGAAGCTGGGCACAAAGTACTAAGTACAGAGTGATTTTTCAGCCTGTGGGGAAAAAATGGCCAGATCCTTCTTCACTGATACACAGTGTATCATGTATATAGAAAGAATGATTAGTATAAAATCCTCTACAATGACACAAGGGAGGCTGCATTTTAAGAAAAAATATATTTGGGATCATTTGTTCTTGTTTATCAGGCTGTTCTTGTACACAGTTTTTATTATTAGTTAGTGATGCTTTTTATTTTAAATCTTATATGGTCAGACTTTTAAGCTTAAGTTGAAAAGCTGAAATATTAGAATTTAGACTCTAGTGCTGGTTTTGCTGGCATTCATTGAGCCACACTTGTTCCCACTCATAGATGCTAGTGTGACTAAATGAGGAAGCAGTGTTTCTAATCTGTAATAATTAATTTAGCAAGGTGGCTTCATCTATGCCTTACTCCGAGTGATTAAATGTGTGCTAACTCTTTAAACAGGGAACAAGGAGTTATTCATTCAGTGGCCCAGTGACAAATAGAAAATGACTTAGTCCACTGTGTTGTCCTCCTAATGGCCTTTTCAGAAGGTGAAAGCAAAACTTTGTTAGTTTGGAGATTGATTAGGAAAAGCTTCAGTCATAGCTTGACCGAGTGTGTGTTGTGTCACAAGTACTCATGTCCAGTTTAGTGCCTACCTTGATAATCCTTGATAACTGACAGGAGTGTTTCCTAACATGTTCTTTTCCCAGTTCTAACATATCCGCTTCACTCTCCAGGATGATTCAGGTGTACAGAGTAGATGGAAATTTGAAAAAGTGCAGTGCAAGGGAACTGAAGAACCATCATGGTCTTGAGATTTTTTTCCCCCTCTATTTCTTGTTTAATTTCCACTTCCTGCTTTATTCCTGGCTCAAACCAAATGCAAGACAGCTGTGTAGCAAGAAGAGGGTTGGGTAGACCGCTGAGTGTTCACAGAAAAGAGAAAACGCTTCAATGGTTTTTCCAGGTTGAAAAATCTATAGAGACAAGAGCAGTATGAAGCCCTGCTGCAGGGCATGGTGTGTGCACATATGTGTTAAAGGTTAAAGTTCCCAGGACGAGGCTCCAGCCGTTTGACCACACTTACACACACACACACACACACACACACATACACACACACTGAGCTCCTCCATGCTGGGACAGAGGGCCCGATCTGTTCCAAAGTTCATCCCAGACTCTAGGCAGGACCCGGAGCAACATGAGAACAACTCTGGCTCTTTTTTCAGTGTAAAATGTTTATTCAGTCAGTCATGACTGGGGATATTTAAAGATTCAATAAAAAAGTCAGTGTACACTGTTTACAGTAAACATCCTCCCTAAGAACATGAAATGTCTGACCCATGCATGACATAACAATGCATACCTTGGAGACATGATTAAAGTTGAGGTGCAACATTTTGAGGTTACAATTTGATTCACAGAGACAGAAAAGAAAAGAAGGAAAAGTCCAGAGGGAACATTGGTTTATAATCTTATTCTGTATTCTCTGTGTCATCAGCTCCTGGCTAGGAAGAAGGCAATATGCTTTTTTAGTAGAGAGGTTAAAAGGTTGTGGACTCCCCGGGGGAGACTATTTCGTTTGTCTTCCTCTGGTCCCGGTACTTCCTTTAGATGAGAGTAGAGGAGTGGGACACATCCGCAAGGTCAGTGCATTTAGAGGCTGGAGTGAAGATTCAAAATGCCAGGCCAGACAGAATATCTATCCCTCCAGCAAGGCTCCATAGACTACAGGCACCATTGTCCAGATCTACAGCCTTCAGAGGAATTTGCTTGTAGTGTGAGGTACAGGCCTGCAAGCCATGGAGCTTTGGGGAAAAGTGGATGAACTGTTGCTTCCTGTAACTGTAGTCTGCTTAAGAAGAGAGCATTTTGTAATCACAGTATATGCAAATTTAGCATGGATACAATAGTTAAATTATTTAATACCTCCTACAAATGAAAAAAGAGCATGCAAGAAAGGGGCTGTACGGGATAAATAATGTCGTGAGGAACTTTATTAGATTTATTGCCTTGTTAAGATACTGCTTGTGATAAAGGAGCTGCAGTTCTTCCCCCTCAATCGTTTGTGCCATTCAGAATCAATAATCTAATCGCGAGCATTCATGCATGGTGCAAATGCCATCGGCATGGACATGGCCCTCTGTAATGTCGTGTGACATGCCTGCTCTCCGTCTGCATCGTAAATGAGACTAATAGGGCTGAGGTAACGATCGGGATTGACAGAGCTCAGACGTCTAATTATTGAATCAAACTTGTCCCTCTGAAACAAACAGCTGAGTGCAGTTAGTCAATAAGGCCACAGGGTTGAGAGACGAAATGATCCATCCATACATGTGTTAGGTGATTTCCAGCATTGATTTGACTTGATCTTAAGCCACTTAGTGATGTTAAACTGCTGAGTCTATACACTATACTGAATACACACATTACGTCCAATACTTAATGTTATAAAGCAATCATGATCAAAGTGGGGTCCATGGATTGACACACACATATGATGCATAGCCAATGGTTGTGTCATTTATTTATAATTTTTTTTAATGATGGAAATAACCACTGAACATTATCAATGGTATATTTTACTACTGAATTATTAAAAACCTTCAAAACAAACGGTAGGTTTACGCTCCTAGATATAAAAGCACCAGAGTGTACATTACATTAATTTGCTGCTGGAGTGGTACATCATTTGTATCTTTATTTAGCTTGTGGTAAAGCTTCAAAAAGTACAGGATTATTAATTAAGGTCAGACTGATTAATTCATTTATTTTTAATAGGTGCTTTATCCTGTCAGGGACGTACTGGATCCAGTCTATACGCAAATCAGGACTCATTCAATCCTACAGGCAATTTGCTATAACTACCTTTTTTTGTAAAACTCAGCAGACAGTAAGCCATGCTCAGAATCAAACCATAAATCCAAAGCATGTGAAAATACAGATGTATGAATTATAATGTCGGCACTAAAAAAAATAAAAAAAAAATTTTTAAAAATATTTGATCCGAAATTTTATACATTTTGTCAGCTGAAGGTTCAGAAATAAAAAGCTGCATGGTTTCAGTAGCCATAATTTAAATAATGAGCACAATATTTGAATAGTTACACTGGATTATGTTCATAAAATAAATCATTTTAATAAACAAATCATATAATAATAATAATAAGAAGAAGAACTAGGTATTTATTTTTTTATTAATAGCGAGGATCATCTTGATGTTTAATAACACAAAGCCACCGAGTTGCAGATTAAAAGTTTAGTAACATGAATTTAAAACAAGCAGATCTTTCTTGTAATCTTGATGGTTTTGATAATGTTGTTAATAGATCTGTATATTATGCTGTGTAATCTCTGCAGAGCTCCATGAGCACTGAATTGTACCTGCACCCTCAACGATGTGGGTTGTTTAAATAGTAAATATGTTCACAAATCATGTTCACATATGTTCACAAAAGGCCATGCCTTCCGTAAATGAAGCAAAAGAATGAATGTAAAACTATAGAAAGTGAAAACAACTTTGTAATCCTGGACTTTAAGGACACCCATATTTACACTTAATCTGAATATTGTTCTTTCATCTTCAGTAAACATTTCATCCAGGTCAGGGTCGCAGTTGATCCGGAACCAAGCGCAAAAATGCTGACTGCGTGCCAGAAATGCACGTTGCATAGAACAGGACAGTCGTGTTTTTTGGAGATGGGAGGAAACCAGAGAACCAGTGCAGAAATTGGGAGAAATGTGAAGCTCCACACAGACAGCAACCCAAGGTAAGGACTAAACTGGAGCCCCTGGAGCTGTAAGGCATCAATGCTACCTATAGCAGCACCATGTGTTCATCCTTAATTGTGTAATTACTGTAACAGTAATGAATTTGGGTCATCGTGATTTCAAGAATTTTGTATTTCAAAACTATTTTCAATAAAATTTAAGGTGGAAATTTAAAACCCTGGCGAAAGTTCCAGAGCATGGGTCCTCTTGGAGGGGGGAAAAGAGTACAGAGTATTTCCCTAAATGTCAAAATAATATAATTGTTGTGGTGTGTACTATTCTTTTACATACTGTATAGTATGGTAGTATGTGGTTTAGGCCTTGCATGCAATCAAACTAAAATGTGGCCAATTATGAAAGCCCTTTTTCCTCCTACTTTTTCCTCCTCTTGGCTGCAGTGAGGCCAGTGATGACGCGGCATTGTTCTGGCCACCTGTCTGTCTCGCAGTAAACACTTATCTCCAGGAGCAGGACATACTTCTCTAAACACACACACACTGTAATAATCTTTTTTTCCCTTTTTCGCTTTCCTGCCTATGCTGTTCAACCCCCCCCCATCATATACTTATGAACACAATGTACATTAAGAACTAATCCACATTGTTTTTTGAGGCTTATTAGTAACATGAATTTATGGAGGTGAATATTGAGCCAGACATAAGCGGCTCTCCTATGAGTTTTCTCTCAAAATATACAGTCTAAAGATACACAATGTATGCAGGAAGACACTGAAATAAATACAGTTGCATGAGAGCCACTGACCGCACACATTTCACAATGAGGCAGTGAGGTATGTGGTGACCAGAAGCCTGAAATCCTGTTCATCCGGCAGCAGGCACTAATAGTTGAATAGAAAAAAAAATTAGACAAGCTAAAGTCTAGCCAGACCACTAGTGCAACCTCTAATGTTAGAGAGAAAATCTCCATTTTTTTTTTTAATGTGCATCCTTATAATTGTGATTAGTGGAAGAGCAGTGCTTTCGCTTTGTCATTAATGTCGCACTCAGTGATGAAATATTATGTCAGTGTTGTCAGTTTCTTGTTTTTGGGAGGTCATCATTGGGTGTCTGTACTGTCTGAGTGGTAGGGACGGCATCTCATCTCATCTCTCTCCTCACTCAGTCACAGTGAGACTAATCAGTAGTGGATGGCTGTGAAAACACTTACTGTACTGTACTGAGGTGCCTTAAAATTTACTTAACTTCCACAACACAAGATCTGCTACAGAGCACATGATGGTTCCACTATTTTTTAGTGGTCAGTTTGGTGCACTGAGATTTTTTTGCTGAGTCTGCATCAGGGCCATGGTCCTCCAGTTCAAAGACCACTGCATTAGGCAGAGACCAACACACACCTACACACACCTGCACACAACTACCTTAATTAGTTATTAAAAATTCAACATAAAAACAAGCACAACATTCAGAAGTTGTCCAGTCTTATTTGAATGCCATGGAAGCAAATCAGGAAAATCACAGTAGCAGGTCAGTCAAAATAGAAAATACAGAATGATCACTAATCAGAATAAAACCTATTATAAAATGCATTTCAACATACATAAGAGCAGCCACTTGAATGTCCAATGCAAGCGAGCACTAATGCTTACGGCAAATGTATATTAAAAAAAATTTTAAGAAAAAAAGGCGTCTTTTTTGCTTCACGCAATCTTGCTGTTGGTAGTTTTTGGAATGTAATTAAGGTTTGTAACAAGGTTTGTTTGACCAAAGTTTTGTTTAGCTCCATATTATCTGCACTCATCTTCCAAATGCAGTCACACATCCTGTGGAACTGCAGAAGGTTAGTGAAGTCATGATGTCACTCCAAATGGTTTTCTTGGGGCGTGTTGAGGAACACGTTCGTGTTTCCTGCATAAACTCAGCCTGGATGGCTCCAGTAGGTCCAGCAGCAACAGTGTTATTTACAGAGACAGAAGGGCCTGATGGTAAATCAGAGGTCATGAGCATGAGCACATCTGCAGGACAGCAGTAAGAGCTTGCTGAAGCTCTGCTCAGGTACACTTTTAAAACCTCTCACAAGTGTATTTTTTATGAGGAGAGAAACTGCATCCAAAGAGAAGATTATTTACAAGAAGCTGTAAATATTTTTCAGTTCTGTCCTAATAATGTAAATTATGCACAAGAGGAATTTTCAGAGAAGTCAACAGAGACAAGGCTTGGGGATGGAGTCGAGCAGCAGTTTACTACAAAGCTTCAATTCATGTGCTGCTTAATGTCTAAGTTCATGTCCATCACTCTAGCTGCTCATTAGACAGAGGATTCTGGCATAGCATTGAAGTTCTACTGCAAAATTACCCCCCCCACACACACACACACTTACACTCTCACTCCCCCTCACACACACACTCACACTCACTCGCTCAAGTATTACGAAATATTTCACGTCATATAGATCTTAAAAAAGCTGCAACAGTTGACAAGAAATGAGACTTTATTGGATTTATGTGGGGTTTATAACACTAAGATAAAAGGGGTTTACACATACAATTACAAACAATGTGATTTGTATGAGCATCATAACCTGTACATAACCTATACAATATTTTATACATTGTTGGTTGTGTATTCTCAGTGCATAGCATTACACACAGAGCAACTTGCACATCACAAAATTATCTGAACAGGCTGAAATGGAATAAGGCTCTGTTTCTTCAAACAGCTGAAATTATACCAGAGTTTACGTTACTCCTAAGTGGAACTGAACCCGGAAGAGAAGTGGGGGTGGGGAAGGGGGCATGAGGATGTGGCAGGGGGCCAGAGCCCCATGGGTCCTCTGCAGTGTGTAAAGCCCAGGTGAGTTAGTGCACAGTACCATCCTGTCAGTCTACATGCATGACACCATGTTCTAAAACTGGGTCTAAAACAAGCACTTTTTTCTTTTTATTTAAGTAAACGAGGCACTTTGTGGTAACCACAGGCATCATAGCATATTGCACAAATCAGCTAAAACTAATGACATGGAACTTACACACTGGCACCTTAAAATTATATATATATAATTTTTTTTTTAAATCATTAAAGCTGAAACAATTTTGATGCTGCCTGTGAGCGCCACACAAGGTTTTTCATTGTTTTGTGTTTTTTTTTTTTAAACCCGTGCCACATAAAGGACGCAGATGGTTTCAGGTGGTGTTTGTATTGGATACAGTACTGAAGCTAAGTTGTCTGAATATCTTGGGCTTGTGGGTAGGGTTGTGGAGTTTGTACTGATGTCCTAAAGACGCTAGCTTGAGATGTTCTTGTACATAATCATTCTATTTAAACAGCATATATTCAGGAATCAGAATACCTGCAGAAGGTCATATGAATACTGTCAATTTTTTCCATGTTCAGTCAAAAGCTACTACATGGTTCTATGGGGGATGCACAGATTATACCGAGACACTTCATCCACATCATTTGTCCTACATATTTCACATGGCTTTTACTGAAGAGGGACTAATGAATGTGTTGGGGAAAAATACTGTGGACTGCTGACTGAAACCCTGCAAAAACCTGTAACCGTGCAAAAAGTCTAGCACAATATGTTGCTCTGTTATAGTATCTTAAAATAAGTACTAAGTCAGTGCTTGGGCAGAATGGTAAAAAAAAAAAGCAAGAGCAGAAAGTAACTTCAAGTAAGGCAAAGAATACCTCCCTACTACCTTTGGATTAAAAACAAATAAAAAAAATCAAGCTTAATTTTGGCAGGTTTTTAGTGATGTAAACAAAAACTGATGTAAGGTTATCTTTTTTCCTGGATTGGCTACTGGAGCGTATTCGGGTGCAGAGTTGGTGAGAGGAGTGAAGCCATGATGTCAACAGCAGGAGAAATGCAGCTTTGCTCACTACCCATCACCTCTCAGTGATGATTCTTGCCCAAATGACAGATTTTTTTTTCTTCTTTTTATTCCGACTCATAACTCACGGTGAGAGATGTTAAAAATTTGGTATGCGGAAAAGACAAAAAAAACAACAAAAAAAAAAAACAGCTAAATTATACATAATTAAATACTCATATGGGGCTTTAATATGTCTGAAGCAAGCACAAGACATAAAATCTGTAGCTGCACCTCATTCCAATAGGAATGAAAACCTGTTCAATAGTGGAAGAAGGGAGAATGGGGGCTTTAAAAATGTAGAGAACCCAGCTAGTCAGACAGGAGACGTCTAACAGTCAGAACAAGTAGCACATCTCACAGAAGCACCCCCACAGAGACACACATTCTTGGCTCTGAAATTATTGTTCATTGCGTGTTTGTAGTTTGGCAGTTTGTAAGCACCACTGTTGAGTTGATTTAGCAAATAATCCAGGTTTCATTAGACCACACAATAAGGCTACAAACAGTTTGAGGAGCCAAGAATCTGATGTCTGACCAAAAAATAAAAAAGGCAAGGCTAAAAGAAAAAGGAAAAAAAAACAAAAAAAAACAACAACAAAAAAAACAGATGGGGAAGAAAATGAAACTATGGCATCAAACTCTGGATGAGGTTACTTTTAGGACAGGGGAACACAAGCTTACATTCAAGTCTCTTTCGTTACAGAGCGCGTTCAGCAGGTATTTCTGCACACAGCCAAACCACGATAAGAAATCCCTCACCACACGCAAACTGTCAAGCGCACGAGCTCCAGCGTGTTGAACACGTTGACTAGCATGTGATCCGACCCACTGTGGTCATGCAGAAACCTCAAGACAAGTCTCATTTCGGTAACTTTGTGACACAGCAAAAATCCTGACTGACTTAACAGTTTAAAACAAGAACTGAAGAGATCTGCTCAGGGCCAGCTGATTAATTACACATAAGCATTTTTAATAGGGAAAAAACACCCATGTGATATAAAATATAAATGCCACTACTGGCTTAACAATTAATACTAATACAAGTGGTGACAGAATGACATGGAGCATCATCTTGTGACTAAATATTAACCGAACCTTAATGGCAGCAGAAATGTCGCATATGAAGGGAGAAAAATTAAATTGTATAACATTTATTAATCAACATAGATACTAATTCAATTTGCATGCAAACCTTTGTCCACTAGGTGTGTCAACATTATTGCAACACTGGTTTCCCTGCTGTGGTAAATTGAACATAAAAATAATCACACCACTGACAGAATAATGGGGTTACAGTGTTTTTCTGCTGCATTTGAGGTGAACAGACAAAAGGTAGGAGAAAGGGGGCAGTTAAAAACATTATATAGCCTAATATCCAGAAGAATAATTATTACTATGTTAGCGGCAATATGATGCTAGCAGACTATGAATGTTTGCTCTGCCCTACGTTTTTTTTTTTTTTTTAAAGGGGTTGGGTTAGTCTGCAGACAGTACGGAAAGCTTCACAGTAGGTTAAACAGAAGGACTGATGGATAGACGATCGTGCACTAGAAGATGGACACCAACTTTAGCACTGGCCATGTTATGAATAGGAGATGCAGCAGCACACTTCACCCCCTCTTCCTGCTCCCAGCTATGGAGGTGTCAACAACTTTGTCATTAAAAAGGGGGAGAAAAAAAAAGTTTAAAAAATAAAAAATAAAAAAAATTGGTCAGAAATAGTGTCCCTAGAACGGAGGCATCTTACATGAGAAGTGTCCCACTTATGCACGGTTTTCGGAGAGGCAAAAAGAACAAACAAACAAAAAAAAAAAGGACTTGCTTTTAGTTCATATTCAAGTTTTCTCCTTTTTACAACTCTGGTTCATGTAAAGATTCTTTTTTGTCTTCCCATAAACAAAATAAGTTCAAACTTTAGTTATCTGTGTGTGTTGATCATCATCCAGCTGTTCATTTTCTGGGTCTGAGTCCGTTGTGTCAGAATATCGATAATGGTCCGGTTCATTGTCACTAACGTCCGGGGTTACACATGCTGAAGTGCTGGCCTCTGAGTTGGATGGTTCCTCCACTGTTTTTGTGAAATATAGCTTCACCTGTAAGAGAAGGCAAAGCTCTGAGTATCTGAAGGCAGCGTTTAAGCTCTAAGCAAACAAGTTTGTATTTGTATAACTAAAAGGCACACAATGATCGCAGACAGTAATGAATACCACTTTTTTGTTTTTCACTCACCTTGAAGTTTGGGGAGAATAATCTGTTGGCTTTGTCTTTGTTGGCCTTGTCTAGGTCATTCTTTGTTAAAACCAGGATTAGATAATCCCTGTCATTCTCCCCCCTCTCTGTGCTCTGGATCCCATCCAGATCCTTCAGTAAACTCCCGTTTTCTAGCTTCTTCAAGTTCACCTCTGGTCCAGGGATGAAGAAAGTGTTCACCCAAAAGTGAAACATCTTGTCCTATATTAAATACACAATGTGGTATCTTTTACACATGATATTAATTAGTTAATTAAATCAATTTATTAATTGCAGTATCTGCTACATGTGACTGCACGTCCTTTGTGCTGAAGCTGTGGCTGATTTAAGAGCTGCATACCTTTTTCTTCATCACGTTTTGTTTGTGGAAGAATTCCACTTTGATGTCTCCGCACACAGGCAGTGGTTGGGGAAACTCAAAGCGCACGTACTTGTCCTCGCGTCGCATGTGTCCTGGGTCAGACGTGTGGATCTTCACCTTCAGCTGGTACACTACAAACTGTGGATCTGAAAGGAAGACATTTAGAAAACCGTTTATATTTAGAGATTTTTATAAAAACACACACACACACACAAAACACACAGGCCATGACATTAAAACCACTGAAATGGGAAATCCCATAACAGTGGCACCTGCCCAGTGGTCAATATATTAGGCAATGGCTAGATGACTGGGTCAGAGCATCTCCAGAAAAGGCAGATCTTTATGGTGTTCCTGGTATCAAGTTGTTAGTACCTACCAAAAGCGGTCCAAAAAGAACAACCGCTGAACCAGCAAAAAAAAACAAAAACCCACATGAACCAAGGATGGGCATGTGAGCATTAGAACTGGACTATAAAGAAATGGAAGAAGGTTGCCTAGCTGCACTTTTGGAAGATGGTAAGCTGGCAATGTGATGCCCTAGGGAATGATCTGCTGTGACACCCTGGGTCTTGGGATTTACCACAGCACTGTTGCAGACCAAGTGCACCCCCTTCATGGCAACAGAATTCCCTAATGATAGTTGCTGGTTTAAACAGGACAATTCTCTGTGTCACACTGCAAAAATTGTTCAAGAATGGTTTGAGGAATATGACAGAGGTGAAGGTGTTGACTTGGCCTCCACATTCCCCAGATCTCAGTCTGAATGAGCATCTGTGAGGATGTTCTGGACAAACCAGTCTGTTCCATGGAGCCCCACCTCACAACTTACAGCACTTAAGGGATCTGCTGCTAACGTCTTGGTGCCAGATGCCACAGCAGACCTTCAGTGGTTTCGTGGATTCCATGGCTCAATGCGGTCTTGTTGGCACAATGGAGACCTACACAATATTATCAGCTGGTTTTAATGTTATGGTTGCACGCACACACTTTTATAAAGAATGCAACCCAAACTAATGAGTCTCGATAGCCAACTGAATATCTTACAGAAACACATAGTCCCTTAATGACAGTCTTGGCAGATTATCTCAGTAAACTGCATAAAAAAAAAAAAATCATAATGATTTTCAAACTGAGCCTTCATCTTCGGCTGAGTGAGTGAGTTGACTGATTAGAAATTGGAGCCCTTGTCTGTACATCTCAAGCAAAGTAAGCACAAGAAGTGAACTGGACTGATCTGGCAGTCTCACCTTAATAAATAAATAAATAAATGAATAAATAGAAATTTTAAAAAAAGCACACTTTTGCCTCGAGGTCTACTTCAGTACAAATGTGACCAAATATGATCATTCAGAGATCGCGGAATGTACGGATGTGGGGGTGGGAAGCTAGTCAGAGCACCAATAGTGCCTTGACAGGTTAAGGGAGAATTCAAGAACTAAGAGAAGTTCAGATTCTGGTGAGAATGAAGCACTTACTGCAGGTCCCGCCACTGAACATGGGCACCGTCTCAAACATCATCTTATGAAAGAGCAATGCCACCGGTTTGTACTCAAGCTGGTTCTTCAGAAGATAGCTGTAGTAGTAGACGTATCGCCTCTGACTGGGGATCGTCACGCCCTGCAAACAGCAAATTACCAAAACGTCTTCAGTTTGCTTCATGTTACAGTCAGCAATACGGAAACCTGTCTCAACTTCAGTTGATGAACAAACCCAGACATTACTTCAGCAAAGTTAATGACTGCCTGAGTCTTCCTATAGCATTAAGCCTTCACTGTATTTTATCAGATTCAATGATGTGTAAACTTGATTAACCATCTGGTGCAGTGGTAAATGTAAACAGAGTTTTCATCCTGCATGAACACAAAGATAAATCTCTGTAATTACCTTCTTGTCTCTGGTCCTGACCTCGCCGTAGAAGTCCAAAGCCTCTTTTGCTTTTCTAAACTTGCCTCGGTGTAATAAGTATGCGCAGATCATTACGCCCGTCCGGCCCTTTCCAGCTTTACAATGAATGGCAGCCACATGATTGTCATTTTCACTGAGCCACTTATCCAAGTCTTCACAGAACGGTTTGATGAGCTCCAACTGTGGAGGATTATGATCTTCAAACGGGTATTGTGCAACTGCAGTAAACAAACACAAAAGGTCAATGACTTATAACTTATACAAAGACTAATTATTTTGTGGTGGGGTATTTGTTAAGTTCAGGGGAGATTGGCTTTACATGATTCCTCACATCTTACCTCTGCAATTAAATTTGGCAGCATCATAATGTCTCTCTGCACATCTGAAAAAGCAACAACAAAAAAAAACTATTAGCAGATGAAAAGAAATGCATTTCATGCAGGTGAAGACAAAATGAATTAGATTACTAGATGATTTTTAGATAACTAATTAGGTCAAAAAGACAAATCAGGAGATACAATTACATTAAATCTTTGAGGAGAACAGTTAGTCCCACCACTTTCTATAATTCTATATGGTTGAAAGAAATACGGACTGACTGATAAACTGCCTAATAAAGCATTCGGCACAATGACTCAAAAAAAAAGAAAATGAAAGTGAAAATGATATGATTTACTTACAGATTATATATCTTGTAATGATTTTTATGCTTTGAGTCCAGAAACCTGAGGAGAGAAAGTGATAATTACATTTCCAGAAACAGACCATACTATGTTGAAAGTTGTATCTGTCTCTATGCCTCACTACTTCTGTCCAAACCACCATCTGATGAGTGGCAATCGGCACGCAGCAAACCATTACGACACGTGCGCCACTCTGACAAACGCCATTTCAGAGTGATCAAATGTACAGACATTTAAGCCATTAATAAACTATGCTGGCTACAAACAAACAATCTCTCCCCTCTACGCTGTTTGAGGAAAAGAAAACGCTATATTTAAAAAAGTGTGCATGAATTCCTGTGCTTTATTCTGCTGGATCATAATTAATTGATTAATCATCTGTAATTTCAGATAATTAAGTTCAGCATGCAGATTAAGTGATGTTAATGGACATGCTCGTTCACCAAAATAATCACTGAGTGCAACATGGGAGGAGGAGTTTATCAAGAACAAAGAGATGAGAATCTTCAGCCTAAATGAACGTCCAGATAGGGCTGGGCAATATTAAGAAATAAGATCACGTTAAATAAGGTCACAATACACTTCTGTGAGATATTATTTTTTTTATTCTAGACATTAACAGAGCATTATCAAAAACATGCACAATTTTATTGTTAATTGCCAAGTTTGCTAAGAAACTTGTGTACAACAACATTGTGTTTCTTAGAAATTGTAACTACTGTCATAGGATAGATTTTTGTTAAGCTGATTTAAAGCTGACAATGTCAACATCTCCTTCAGATCTCATAAACCAAGCCTCATCCCAACAAGCTTAAAGACATGAGAAAGATTTGCAGCAGTCACTCCTGCAACAAAGCAACAGCGAGTTTAACATTGTGTGTTGAATCGTATGTGAGCCACTTACCGTACGACGTCGTCTATGTTGTTTCTGTACACCCCCTCCAATTTCTCAGCAGGAAAGCCCATAGCAATTATGTTGGGATAAATATCTGTTCTGCAGAATTAAGGAAACCCGGCAAAGACATTTCTGGAAAGCTGACAGCGTTGAGGCCAACAAAAACGGCCATCACCACATAACTGTGCGTTTTCAGCCTGTTCTGGCTTAATAGCATATTTCAGCTCTGTAGAAACATAAAAGGGTGAGCCAAGGGGTACGTTACTCTACAGAAACGCTTCGTTTCGGTCACAGGGAGAAGCAAAGACACAAAGGTGACGATAAGCTGAACTACAACTTCAACTACTCATCTGATGTGGCATCTTACTTTCAGCAAGAGGCCAGAGAACAGTCTCCTGGCTAATACACAACAGATGGGCCGCGCTGTAAGAGACTGATGCATGGACCTCTAACCCACAAGGCCACACAGGAGCACTAAATAAATCACACTGAGCTTCAGCCCGGCCTGGAATCGCTTTCCTTCCTCACCTTTCTATAACAAGTGCCACGAGAGCTCATCAGTCCTCGCTGCCTGGCGCTCACACGGAGCAGCACACACGCAGGCTGGAGACATTTCTTACCACAGGGGCACCTCACGTCAGGGTCAGCTCAAAGGAGAAGCGAGATAAAGAGATAAGAAACTACATAGACAGACAGCTAGGGAGATATAGATAAGAAAGTGTAAGAGAAGATTTTATACATAATCACTGGCCTTTGTGAGCAAACCTACACGTCTGTAGAACAACACACGATGTAGTAATGCCTTTGAGAATTGTGATATTTTTGTCATGTCCCTGTCACGTCAGCAACTCCACTCAGGCAGAACGGAAACGCTTCAAACGCAACAAGTCCATTTACATCTCGTGAAACAGAGACGTGCTGAAGAGGAAATGCCTTCTGTAATTTAAGTTACTTTCCAAATACATGTTTAACTTCAGCAATACAATTCACTGAAATGAATCTGTGTCACAATTCAGCACATGTAGGTCCCCTCACAGAATTTGACCAATTAAAAGCCAGACTAGCAGCTTGTTCTACTGTGATCTTAGAACATAAAACGCCTCTTCTGGCCAAATAAGTTCAACTGTCCTTGGATCTCGGATACAAAACGAAACCTTCTGCGTGGTTGTATTTTGTGTACGTGGAGCTTGTTCTGTGACAGAGTCTTACTGAAAACTATTAAAAGAGCTGTCTGATATCAGAACCGTTTCCTTTCATTATAAAATGTACGATAATGCAAAGACCTAAGAGGAAGCGTTTATCATTTTAAAAGACCACTATAAACAAGAATAAACTGAGAGCAAAGAGCAAAGCTGAACCGTTTTGTAAACATTTGTTTATGATTACTGTACAGATAACTGCAGAGACTGCCTGGGAATATTTATTGATGAAACCAATTTGAGAGCTCACAAAAGATCACGTTGTCTGAAACTAGCATTTTGCCAAACAAACAAATTCATAATGTATGTTTGTAGTTCTCATAAGAAAGACATAACAGTGCGCATGCAAAATAAAAATCCTACATTAACAGTCTTCTGTCCCACAGAGCAGCTGGCTCCCACCATCCTCCTCATTATTTTCAACATTTCGCACGTCATATCGTTTTATCATTTATAGCATGTTAAGTCACACAAAATCAGAACTTCGTTTGTTTCTATGGCCCAATGCCGCTGTTTTTTGCGAAGCATTTTTTAACGTGATATGGACCAACTATGAGACCGTCTCTGAACTGAACAGCTTGATGTGTATGATTTCCTTCTACACAGAAACTCAGCACTCCAGAGACCTACTTTAAAATATACCAAGACTGAGTCTATGGCATTTCTCTGTTCACATCCAGCTTATGCAAGTGGTATATCCAGTATCCCTCATGAAATCTATCAGATCGAGAAAGCAAAATCATAGCTACATCATTACATTGTCCCAGACACTGTTTAATCCTCTCAGAACTGCACATTTCTGACTTCAGTTGCACCAGTCTGCAATAAGTGATTTCCCTCTCACACGAACAGCGCTATGCTTAAAACCAACATCTGAGTCACTGTTGAAACTGGACAGCATGTGGCTGATATGTACAGCTTCCCAACTGCATGAAAACTGCCAAGATCTCTGAAACTCTTTACAGCATTCAATTTCAACTCAAACTTCCACTCTAGCAGTTTCCTGATACGTCTTTAATCTTGTTCAACTTGTTGTCCAACAAGTACACAAGCTCTGGAAATGAATCCAATCCTGCCAACACTCCGGCCTTTATTCATTAAAGCTGCAGATTCGAGCGTACAAAATGACGTCGGAATAAATCTGTGTCTGATTCATGAAACTCGCACGCCATCCAAACGAGCAACGATCGGAGTGTAAATGATGAATCAGCTTCAGCTGCATGGACAAGCTGCCACCCACTAGTCCCTTATTTACACCACACGTCCTAATTTACCCTCATATAAAGCAAACTTACACAGTTCACTTTGATTGCGAGCCAGTACAAAGGAAACTGTTCAGCTAGCTATTATGGAGGGAAAAAAAATAAAAAGTTTTTATTAAATCAAATATGGAAGTGTCTTCAGTTTTTCTTCCCCTCCATTAAGCTATTTAAAGACAGGTAGAAGACCAAACCTTTCTAACTTCACCTTCAGGTGATCTAAATTTACAGCTAGGGTTTTATTCAAGCACAGACACTGTATGGGCAAATCACAGATTTCAACTTAAATTAGCCTCAAACATGTTTCCCCACACACTGCGCTGGAACAGAAACATGCTTCCCCAGCTGAAGTGTTTGGTTCACCAAGCAGGACATAAAATAACCTTCCAAACCACTCGTTAGTCACTTGTTGATCACCAGGTCATTACAACATTACAATTGTTTTAATATAAAACTCAAACATAATGCCATTCTAAGCATCCTACTGTTGTCTAAACAGCTAAAATTGAATTTCATACTGAACACACACAGGAATAATCCAGCCCTTCTCAACCCGGTCTCTATCTGTAGCGGATGCCTTTTTCTCTGCACTTTTACATTTCTATTTTTCAAATTGGAAACTAAAGCTCCAAGTCTAGAAAAGTAGTCCTTTAATAGACACAACTTACTTTGTCTGAGCAGTAGTTCTGCAGGTTAGTTAATATAGTAGTGTAGGTCTACAAACCTGCTGGGAAAGTGTTAAAATGCACTGGAGATCGACTGGGAGGCATGATTTGATTCTGTACCGTGACACAATTCCAAGTCAAGAAGGGTGTGTGTCGTAGGGCTCGAGTGATTTTCACAAAACATACTGAACCTCAGAGTCAGTCGAAAGACAATTAAAAAAAACCTGCTAAATAAGCAACTATGAGTGTGCACTGCTGTTTTTCAGCTGTGTGGGATTTCGCACTGTGACTGTTGTTCGGGATCCTGGAACAGAGGGTTCCAACTGCCGCGCCTTGGTCTGGGAGCTCTGCGGCAGTATCAGAAGATAATGCTTACTAACAAGCCTTGAAATATTACTCTTCGTTTCTTCACTGCATCATACACGCGTGATAGCTACATGTACACTATCTGCGACGTAACACACGGATCATCACAGGCAAGATGCTGGGCGCCGAGGTCACGTTTGAGCTGAAGTCGAAGAGAGAATGAGTGCAGAGACAGACAGGCAGACAGACGCTCTGAACAACACACAAAGAATGAGTCTTTAAAACAACAGCATGCAAACCACCAAAACTACAAGAATGACCATGTTTGATGCTAACCAGAAGCTTCAACATAGGTCAGAACATACAGCTAGAGAGCATTTTACTGCCGGCAAATCAGACAATTACGCAAAGACCCATCAAAATATCTGGAAGAATGTGTCATTTTTAAATGTGTGTGTTAACAATGGCAATAGAATTACTTTGCTACGGTGTTGGAAAATTAAGGCTGAAATAAGTCTCTCATTGACCTTTAAAAGTTGTATTATAACTATAACGGTTATAGCTTTGCATTCATGCGATATACCCACGAATCATAATCTGTTTTTAACTGTACACTGTTAAGCTGCCGAATTTACTCTTAAATGTCTTCTGCTTTGCATCTTCTATTTTGTTTAGTGCAGGGAAATGTGAAAATGAAGGTCATAAATAATGAAATGTATACGCCACATATACAGTGAATAGCGTACCAGCGCATTCCTCTAAACGGCTTCAGGCACATACAAGCATACAACACAGCCTTTATGCGGATAGCAAATGAATGCAAATTTTAAAAAAGGATGACAATGCACATATGCTTTGAAAAGAAATATATAAATATATTTATAAAAAACAAACAAAAAAAAAACACTATAGCCTTTAGGTTCAGTAACACCATGTGGTCTAATAGAGCCTATAGTTTCAAGAACACCATCTGGCCTTCGTCTGTGAGAGCAGATAGGTTTACGTACGTATGTAAAAGCAACTAATTAGTTCTGGATTGGAATTTGAAGTACAGGCATCGTGTAATCTTGGCCTAAGCAAAATGGATGACAATTTGCCCGATCAGAAAGAAAATAATACTGCTAATAAATTCGCTGACGAACTGCAACCTTTACTCTGGAAGGCTGTAAGAAATACTACACCTAGAAAGCGAGGTGAATGAGATGCCACTACATAAATACCTAGTTCATGACCAGAGCAGAAATATGTGAAAACGCCTGTGCAGCATGAAGTAAAAAGGAATAATTTTTTCCCCCATAATAAAACTAATGTTTCACCAGCTCCATTTAACAGCCAAACACCAAATCAACACGTCACTCACCAAGTGGAGAAGTAATGAATACAAGAACGTAACTCAGATTTGTGAGTTCTCACTTAACACAAATTCCAATCTACAAACGCTTTGGTAGCTGATGAGGAAGTGGGCGGATAAAATGTTAAGAATACTAAATCCTCTCAATGCCAGGGCACAAGTAGAGTATCGACACTTCTAAAACCAGCCACTTCACAGCACAAAATAAATACGTAGAAGACTTTTAACATCTGCCACAACTGCCAATCTAATTTTTAAGAAGCTGAACATGGAAAAAGGGTTGTCGCTTCACTGAATCACTGAGCAGGCAGTGTGGCTCGGGCATCAGCACAACAAGGTCTCACCACAGCAGTAACCAAACCTGGTTATATACCTGGACCAAAAAAAAAGAAAAAAAAAGAAAGAAAAAGAAATTAAACTCATTGTGCAGATAATCCTAAGTAATATTCCGGTGTACACAGACAACAAATAGGAGAAGATAAAAATGTCATCTCGTTAACCCTGAAATCTTGATTTATTTCAGGGAATAATAAAAAAATTTAAAAAAAAAAAAAAAAAGTGATTTTTTTTTTTTTTTTTTTTGATACTAACAAATGATTTTGGCAATCTGTTTGGTTTAAATTGGCTCTTAACATCAGCCATTTTCTGCAAGCAGCTGATGCAATGCTCCTTTGTGTGTAGCCCTGATAGTGAGTGTAATCTTGCCTTATGTAGGCCAGCAGATCCTCTGCGCACTGAGCTTTTGTTTCTAATCAAAACGCCAGCAAGCTTTTTTTAATCGAGATCACGTTCACAAACACCGACCAGCAGCACAACAAAAAGATATGTATATTATATATATATATATAAACCATTATAATATTGGATCACTGAGCAAACAGATGGCAGGATATTCATCAGCTAGTCTACGACCTCTCGGCCAGAACAGAGACACTGAAGCAGCCAACATCAATCAGTCAGTTCAGGGGAATTAAAACCCTAGTCACATCAATGCTAAACCCACATTTGTGATCAGATGTGACAGGATACTGATAATGCAGAATTTAACACTGGATCACGATGCGATGTCATGCTAAGAGACACTGAAATCACGGCTGGGTTTGACAGGTTGACAAGATCAATGACAACAGATCACAAATTGTGCACAAAGTGGGTTAATGTGGGTTCATTTCCTCACTGATACTCAGTCGAGCTATAACAGGACCAGGGGTCAAACCACACACACACGCATTCACTCCTATATACATATTCACAATCAATAAAGCAAGTGGTGTTATAAAGAGGATACACGTCAAGTCCAAATCAAACCCATCCTCCTGGTATCTCCTTTTGTTTCGGCTGACCATCTTCTGTATGATCGTAGCCATCGCTGTGAAAGGAGTCTTTAGGGTTTTTAAAGTAATCGAGAGTATCGTGGCCTCCGGGTGAAATGCCGTCGTTAAGGCTTTTTTAGCTCTTCGGGCTTTTTTCGCAGTCCTTTCGGATGCGCTAACTTTAGCTTTCAGCTGCTAGCTAGCGGCCGTGTGTTGGCTGCTGCTGCTCGCTCATACAGAAGGAGGGCCTACAGCAGGCCCGGCCGCCCAAATCCACTCCGACACGGCCACAAATCCTCCAGCTACGACGGTACACGCGTCTCCACGTCTCGCAGAGAGATGTTTCCG
This sequence comes from Tachysurus vachellii, assembly GCF_030014155.1. NCBI lineage: Eukaryota > Metazoa > Chordata > Actinopteri > Siluriformes > Bagridae > Tachysurus > Tachysurus vachellii. Next base: position 17,131,552 of record NC_083461.1, on the reverse strand, counting down.
AAGCACGCAAAGTCTCTGAATCCGCCGCAGTCGCCGTGATTGTGCCCGAAATGCGGAGAGAAAATCCTCTCCGACGTTTCTGAAGCAAAATTCGAGCAGCTGCAGCAGGAGTAGCGGTGGCGGCGGGCAGGCAGCAGGCAGGCGGCTGCGTGCGGCTCTAACGAGCGGCTAGCCGACTAGCTAGCGAGTTAGCTGGTACGTACATCTTAAAAAAAAAAAAAAAAAAAAAAAATACATAAAAACGCATCAAAACTCAACCATCCGCGTCATTGTCAGTATTCCAATGCATAAAGAGAAATTTGACAGCCTCCACCATACGATTTAAAAAAAATAATAATTAAAAAAAAAAAAACCCTCCTCGGTTATATTTTATTTAAAGAAGGAGCCGTTTGCAGAAGATTCCAGCTTCCGTCTCCCCGCTTTTCCTTTCACTCGCTGCTGCTCCTCCGCTGCTGCTGCTGCTAAAACTATCCTGCTGTTAAACTTCCATCATGGCTTCCAATAAGAAAAGAGGTGATGATCCGGCAAAATAGTGCTCCGCGGCGCAAAATAGTCCCCGGAGTAACAACATTTGCGCTAGTTATATTATAAAAACAAATCCATCAGCACTATTAATTCTCTCGTAGAAAGCATAAATACGCGGTTGGGACCAGAGCTCGGTGTGTTATTTGTCGATTTTACGCGTATTTTCCCTCACCGCTGGCGGAAGGATACGACGCGGATCGACACTGGAGAGAAGTCATTTTTGTCCCTGAGTCACGTGTCTTTCTGAAACGAGGGAAGTGTCCAGTGTTTTATATCAGATTACTTAAAACATCGCCTCTATTCCGTGTAACGAGCTTCTGCCGGTTCCAGACAGACTCGTGTTTGTCTTCCTATGAGATAAATCCGTGCGAAAGACCAAAGCGAGTGCGAGAAGAAGAAAGTGTGTAGTGAATAAATCTCAGTGAGTGTCGCGTTTTTGCCCCCTTTGGTCGGCAGTTCTGCAAGAGGAGGGCAGGAAATGACTGAAATGCTTACGCAAGCACTAAAGTAAGTCAGAGCATAAACCGCAATGTAGGAGTCTGGGAATAAAAACAAAACAAAAACGTGTTATCAGTTCAAGGTCAGAGTTTTTAGAGCTGTGTTTTTATATAAGTGTTTTGACTTGAGCTGACTGGTAAGCAGCTCTGTGTGTGTGTGTGTGTGTGTGTGTGTGTGTGTGTGTGTGTGTGTCTGTCTCTCTCTCTCTCTCTCTCTCGTGTGTGCACTCATGTTCATTGTGGTCCATAAAGACAGATGTTTATTCTTTAGCGCCATCTGTCTGATTATTCAACACCACTCAGAATAAAAAGGTTTAATGTGAGCTCAGTGAACAAATAACAACGTCACAAACTAAATAGCAAAAATATAATAACTTACTGTTTCATCTAAATTTCCAACTTTATTCTCAGTTTACTAATTTGTGGCTTACAGGGTATATAATAGAATACTAATATATATATATATTATATATTATATATATATATCAAATTATTATGATACGAGAGGATTTAATAGAAAAGCAGCTCTTTAACAGACCATGCGGCGCCCAGTATCTTGCACATGCGCGATACAAACTGGACAATGACGTCATCTCAGTAACCAGACGACAGGCTGTGCGCGCCACACCGCTAGAGGGAGCCAGGTTTTTTTTTTTTTAGAGCTTGTCTTACACAAGAAGAACCAGGTTCTGTGTTTGTTTTTATTTTTGCGTTATCCTGTATTTTCCACACATATAAGACAGAATGAATCATCTGTGTCTGATCTCCAGTTACACCTCCGCTTTATTTGTGCAGTATCGTGTTCACGCTCGGTACACAAGGTGGCGCTGTGCATCTGTTCAGGTCATTAAATCACCCGAAGAAGTAAACGCGGAAGAATCGGCGAGTCGTTGAGGTGAGTGTGTTCCACGGTTTCACCCTCCGGAGTGAACCGAAAACGTCTTTATTTTACGCTAAATTAATATGCAAGTAAACAAGCTATAAACCTGTAGTACGCGTGGCGTTTATCCGCTGTCTGGTACAAAAAGTATCCTGTTTACGCGTGTAGACTGAAGCTGAGCCGATAAAAAGGTCACAATAGAAACGCGACACTTTCACTTTACTATAATAGCTTAGTGTCGCTTTGGTCCGCGCGCGCGCACACACACACACACACACACACACTGACTTTACACAAATATATACACTACTATCACCTGTGGGATCGTTTTAACTCGACTGAGCGACATTTATTCAGATAACGAAAGAAAAAGAAACATTATGACCTTCTGTTTGTGTTCCTTCTCTCTCTCTCTGTCTCTCTGTCTGTCTGCATCTCCCTCTCTCTGTCTGTCTCTCTCTCTCTCTCTGTTTGTCTGCCTCTCTCTCTCTCTGTCTCTCTCTCTCTCTCTCTCTCTCTCTCACTAGCTCTCTCTCTCTGTCTCTCTCTCTCTCTCTCTCTCTCTCTCTCACTAGCTCTCTCTCTCTCTCTCTCTCTCTCTCTCTCTCTCTCTCTCTCTCTCTCTCTCTCTCTCTCACACACACTAACTCTCTCACTCACACACATGTGATTAAAAGATCTGTAGATTTGTGAACCTAATTTCAAGCCCCTTGCTAAGTCTTTAATGTGGTTACACTAATAAAACCATGTTTAGGTCTTAAATTCTATGGAGTTTTTAGATTATTTATTTTAAGATTTGACTCAAAGCAACGCATTGTTTTAGGTCGGATGTCATTTAGTCTGTTATAACAGTACATGCTGTAAGTATGTACACATGAAGACTGACATTGAAAATGTTCATATCGGTGTATATATAATAAAAGCAAAAATAGTACACGTTCCTTGTGTTTATACATGTAACAGTTCTTTTATGAATCACCGCAAGAGGCCATATGTGCAGGTATTTCTGTACTCGCTGCATCTAGAAAGTCACATTGGGACTTGGATCCCTTCTGAGAAAACAAATTGGGTGAGGCAGTGTTTTGTGTGCAGGAATAGATGAAGCTCGCAGAATAAACAACAGACAGTGGGAGGTGTGCTGGTTGTAGTGCTGCATGACACCTTTACTGCTTTCATTCAGTCCTCATGCATCAGTATGCACTTTATCCTTGTCAGGTTCATGGTGTCTTAAATGACTATTTACCTACAAGGTCTGTCAGAAAACGTTACAGGCAGCTGCAGCTATAACTTTCTATGGAGCCGGATGTGATATTTGGCAGTTCATGTGATATTTGACAATTCATCTAATGTTTTTCTTTGCCTAAAGTGCATATTATACTAATAGCATCGTGGATGTATCGTGGCTTTTGGTATAAAATGCCCTTTAGGCTTAGAATAATATTGGCTACAAACCATTTGTTTCTCTATTATTATTATTAAATATTATAAACATCACTGTATATGAGAATGTAAAATTTGTTCATGCAACAAGAGACTCAATTCTATGCTGTTCTGTAGCAGAACCTTCACAAAGTTTGGCTTTTAGCTGATGCCAGAGCATTGTGCACTGCAACATCAACCATTTAATAATCCAAATAGATAACTTTCTATTTATAGAAAAAATGTGTGTAATGTGTGTTTCCGTTGATGATGTAGCAGTGCTGCCTGGAAAGCGTTGCTACACAGGTTCACCCTGTTCTCATGTGCATTTTTTGCAGTTAGAGTAAAGTAGTCAGCTATTTTGGTTGATGGCTGAAGGCATAATCAATAAAGTAATCTGTCCCAGTTGGAAAAACCAGAGATGATGACTAACCATCATCTAGGTGAAGTTGTGTTTTAGAAACAATGGCGTCCCAAAGCAGTGAATACAATTATTAATTTAAAAAAGTAAATCTTGAAGATCAAAGGAATTTCTGGATTAGACATTGTAATAAAAATGATTTCACTATAACCCTGTGTATGATTCTCTGAAGTTACCATCTGAAGCTTATATGTGTTATAAATCAACACTCAGTGTAACTGCAGAAGTGTGTAATCATTTGAACTCGATCTGACAGAAGGATTTGGGGATTAAATAATGCTGATTGTCTGGAAATTATGTCTAATGTGAGTAAGAATGAAAGGATGCGAGGGGAGAGTTTCTCCTGTACAAAACAGTACATAGATATTAAAACATGGTATAATTGCATCAGCAGATTAAAGTGGAATAAACCAGCAGGACTGTTTAACAACTGTTTAATTTCTACAAGCTTTTGTTTTGATTGTATTCCTTTGATACAAGGTAGTAAAGGTTGAACATAGTCTAAAGTGTACAGTTTACATACTCTACACATTTACAGTTAGACATGTTCGTGTGGTCTGTGGCCGTTTGTTTTCCTGACGCTTTCGATGAAATGACTCCACAGGCACTTGTGTGACGATGGTGTTGAAGGACATACCAGCAGAAAATATCACCCGTCCTTTGGGTCGCAATGAGGTTATTGGTTTACTCTTCCGCCTTACAATATTTGGTGCCGTCACCTACTTTACAATTAAGTGGATGGTGGATGCTATTGATCCAACAAGGAAACAAAAGGTTGAAGCACAGAAGCAGGTAAATTATTATTTTCTTTTATTAATTAATTTGGTTGGTTGGTTTGTTTGTGTTTCCAGATTTTTATGATTTCATTTATTGTTTGTATGGAACTGGTGGAACTAATTCAGTTTGATAAACAGTCACACAATCAAAGCCACAGGGATTATTTGACATCACTCATTACGGTCCATTACTTTATTTGAAAAGAATCCACACCGGGATGGAGAAATGCAGCTTGGCATGAAGCAGAAATGCCTTATTAGACTGAGCGCATTAATCTGCCTCTCATTTACATTACAGCCATAGTTACTATCTGATATTTTTTATTAATCAGTTAACTCACGCTAATAATCAACTGCTATTAAATATTATTTTTTTACAGTTTTAATGCATGTTATGATTGCTGCATATAAGTATTCTGTGTCCTGTTATTACATATACACAACCCAATTGTACATTATACTGATCTGGTGAAACAACTTCATTTGATGAACGAAAACTTTCTGCTTCTTTTCAGGCAGAGAAACTCATGAAGCAGATTGGAGTGCACAACGTCAAGCTCTCTGAGTATGAGATGAGCATTGCAGCCCATCTGGTGGACCCCTTAAGTATGCAAGTGAGGATGTTGTTTTGCATCAGACTTGGGCGTGTGTTTTTATTCCTGAGTTTGTGGCATGATGTTTGCCTCAAAGAAGGTCCTGTCTTGGCTGATGGTTACAATTACGAAACGGCGATCCGATTGTCTGATAAGCAGAATAGTAGATTAATAATACTATTATTAATGCTAATTCACACACTAGATTTATGATTGCTTTTTGAATTGCAATTCAAAACATTGCACAAATAATAACATTTTTGTAATTAGCTTCTTATTACTAGCTGTAATGTCTGTGCTGAATTTGCCAGGTTCGGTTTTCTGCAGTATCACCAAGAATATGTTTTTGTTACATGTTAAAAATGACTTATTGGATTATATGAAAAATGTCCTGACTACAACAAACTACTTGAAAGGCAAAAATAATCAACAGATCAACATTAACATGAATCAGTCAGCTATCACACGCCTGATTTTATTCGAAGAGAATTGTTTTATAAAATCTTGGTGTGTTCCCAGATTACATGGAGTGATATAGCAGGCCTCGATGACGTCATAACTGAGCTAAAAGACTCCGTCATACTTCCAGTTCAGAAAAGGCATCTGTTTGAAGGGTCAAAGCTGCTTCAGCCTCCCAAAGGTGAGGACATGACTGAAAGTGTTTGAACGTCATGGTGCATAATTACCAACCATTGTCATGTAGAAAGCAAAGAAAATGCCAAACTCAGCGTCATCAGGTTGTTATGTCGATACTAGGAGTGCTACTGTACGGTCCCCCGGGCTGTGGAAAAACCCTCATAGCCAAAGCCACAGCAAAAGAGGCAGGTTTCCGGTTCATCAACCTCCAGCCCTCCAGTCTGACGGATAAATGGTATGGAGAGTCCCAGAAACTGGCCGCAGCCGTCTTCTCCCTGGCCATCAAGCTCCAGCCCTCTATCATCTTCATTGATGAAATTGGTGAGCACCTACATGGCAAAAAATAAAAATTTCTTTGTGAAATTAGATTTCCTTCAAACCAATACAGAGAATAAACTGCAGACAGCATTTTTGTTTAGATTTGAGTCAAACCCCCCAAATCTATAATGATTAATTCTACAAGTGCACTGGGTCTAGCGTTTTTTGTTTGTTTGTTTTTGGTTTTTTTCATGCAAAGGAAATCTGTCCTAGAATAAAAAAAAGAGAGATGCTAAACTACACTGATCGTCGCTGTTTCTGTTTTTTGTCTTTTTTGTATTGTCTTTTGTGTATTGTCTTGTAATTTTTTGTCTGCACTGTCTTTTGTCCTGCGCTGTCTTGTCTGTCTTGTTTGTCTTGTCCTGCACTGTTTGCACAGTTGCACTTTATGTGGCTAAGACTAAGTCCTTAGCTCTGTCTTTGCTTTTATGTAGCATCATGGTCCTGGAGAAATGTTGTCTCATTTCACTGTGTACTGCAACAGCTATATATGGTTGAAATGACAATAAAAGCTTCTTGACTCTTGACCTGAGAATAAATATTACTTCCTGTTTTTCCATAGACTCCTTTTTGCGAAACCGCTCCAGCTCGGACCATGAGGCTACTGCCATGATGAAGGCTCAGTTCATGAGTTTGTGGGACGGACTAGACACGGATTACAAATGCCAGGTACCGTGAGCATGACTATGCATTATTGTGTTGCTTGAAAGCATTTTGTGTACAAACCGAAATTGGCTCTACCTGTTTTCAAACAAACAACGAACTGCAAAATTTTTAATTAAGATTTTTTTGTTCAGGTTATAATTATGGGTGCCACTAACCGCCCTCAGGATCTGGACTCGGCTATCCTCCGCAGAATGCCCACTAGGTTCCACATTAATCAGCCTGTAAGTGTCGACACATTCCCAATATGAACAGGTTTGTGTTTTAATTGAATAAACTAAAGACACTGCTGAATTCATTAGCTGTTCTTTTTCCCCAATACAGAATATCAAGCAGAGGGAATCCATACTGAAGCTCATCCTGGAGAACGAGAATGTAAGTTTTAAATGTACACACTGAGCATGAGTCCGGCCGGTGTGCTGGAAATATTTGCACTAATCATATTTTCCGATTCTGAAGATCGGGGCTGGCGTAGAACTTCGTGAAATAGCAAAAAACACTGAAGGCTTCTCAGGAAGTGACCTCAAAGAGATGTGCCGAGATGCAGCTCTGTTATGTGTACGGGACTTTGTGCATGCTGAAGAAGGGTAAGTCTTTTTAGTTAGGTACTTGTATTTAGTTTGTGTGTGTTCACATAACATTTACTTATGCACGTTTCTGATGTCAATTTCTTTGTTCTGCATGTTTAAATTCTTTTCAATCAAGTTTTATTAAAGTGAATAAGGAATTTACAGGTGTTTATCCATGCTTATGTGCCACAAAGAAAACTCAAAGTTCATTCAATGAACAAGGCCTCAGAAACCATTTAACAGTTTTCGAATGGCTTAGAAATTAATTTTTATTTAATTAAAAGTAACCAAGGAAGGGACAAAAATAGAGAGGTCAATAGAAGAGTCTCATCTGATCAGATCTTTTATTTACTTATTTATTTATTTATTTATTTATTTCTATCCTCTTTGATTTTTACACCGTGAGGAAAGACATTCAATTTCGTCGTACTCTGTGCACTGATGAAAGATAGAGACTGTGACCGTGTCTATTTGCAGGCCTGACACAGTGCAGATAAGAATTCATTATCCACACGGTTTAACTGGGATCATATAAAAGAATCAGGTACACACTATATACTGTAAATGTTAATAACACACATCTGTGCTTCGACTGCCACTGGTGTAAAGCCAGCTGCTGAGACCTGCACATGTATATTTAATGACACATAACGTCTGACCAAATTAAAGTAAACCGATGTTGTTGAGGTACGGTAGCTTGGTGGATGAAGTTTTATTACTTAATGAGCGAACATTAATTAGCTAAAACTATCTAAACTAAAGTAACCTGTGTGTAAACATAGATTAATGACTGATGTAAAGCAAAGTGTGTCACTAGGCCGTATACAATGAGGCATGTTTACGTCATGTGAATAAAAGATTGGGATTTTCATAGAAACAATGTCCGAGGTCAATATACAGTGTGTGTGTGTGTGTGTGTGTATATGTATGTATATATATATATATATATATATATATATAATTAAAAAAAAAATTTTTTTAAAGACCCAGAAACTTTATCATCATACTATTGCCTACACCGTTTATTCTGATGAATAATATAATGTAGCCTTTGTTATAAAGATGTTTTGTCATCTGTTTACTTTAGACAGCTAGCTCATAAATGGGAGAATCTTTATTTAGTGTCCTAAACCAATTCTTGTAAACATGTGGTGGTTTAATTCACTTACAGTTTATTCATTACTGTTTTCTAATAGTAAACTATAAAAAGTGCTCTGCAGGGTAGACAGCTTCTGTGTGTTTGTGGTGTTGTCATAAGCGTAAATTGACTCTACCGCTGAGCTTCACTAACCAGCAGTATATTACAATCCAGCAGTTTGGACAGGATTATGACAGGCATTATTTTTACATTTATATGCATTAGGTTTGACTGGCACATTCACCCAGCGCAGCAGACCCAGGCACACCCTTTACAGGGTGTGTACACGTTCTCAGTAAAGCCAGTATCTGAAACGTCATTCTGAACAATGCAGACCTGTTTTGTTTGCTATAAAAGAAATGAGGTTCCCTCATTAGAGTCTGTCTACAAAATCAGTGAAGTTTATGTTCTCACCAGTTTCTGCTTAACTTAAGTGACACAGTGTAAGTAAAATGTCAACAAACTTGTTTCTGTACAGTTCAGAGGAAGACTTCATCCGACCCATCCAGCAGACTGACCTCCAAAAAGCCATTGAAAAGATGAAAAAGTCCAAATCAGCAGGAACACCAAGTATGATGCTGGATACACCTCTGGACTGATATTACTGGACAGGGTGAATTATTTTCCTCAGAAGATAAACACAACCTGTTTATCACATGTTTTGTGTAAGAAGGTGCTCTAGAAACAAGATATTTGATCAACTCTCTTTTTGCAATATGCCCTTTTTTTTTTTTGCTCTTTGTTCTGTATCATTGTGCCTTTTAGGCATTAGGTTTGCAAAGCACTTGCTGCATGAGATATTAGAATATTTATAAAATTGTACAGAAGCAAGTAACATGTATATAAAGCACCTGCATTATAATTAATTTCAGACGGTAAAAAATAACAACGTATAGGAATTGGGATTCCTATGTAGTTCTAAAGATTTTTCTTTTTATTGGTTCATTTAGTGAAGTACATTTACAAATGCAGTGGATATAGTGTCCATTCTCCTGTAAAGATCACAGGATACTTTGTGATATTAAAAATGTACCTAAGATGTCAGCTCTTTTTTCTTCTGTTAATGTGATATAGCAACCAACCAGATAGGTTCTGGTGTCATTCCTGTGTGCTTTAGGTCGTTATTGTGCTGGAAGGTGATATTTGTCCAACATTTGTTTTATGCCAGTATTGGTACTGCCATCACCATGCTTCACCAATTATGCACTAAACATATCAATTATGCCCACAAGGTTCTACCTTGGTCTAATCACGCATTTTGCCACAGTTTGAGGAGATTGTATGTATTTTAGGTAGGTATAGCAAATTGTAGGCAGGCTCTATTTTCCATGAGAATAAACATACCAAAACTTGTGAAGATCATGAGCAATTGTCACATGCAGGGAGTGAGCAGTATTTATTTACAGATATAACTGTACTTCCTTTAATGCTGATTTCAGATGCAGTCAGTTTTACATGGACATGGTTCATGTCACTGTGGTGCACTGTTTTCTCCACATGTTAATGAACTTCCTGGTGTTCTCTATGACACTATATATATAGTATATTCGTGCTGATACATTTTAACAGGAGATCATGTACATGCTTTGGAAGCTCCTTATACATGGATTCAGGGGTCAGATGAAGTCCAGATGAATTTAAGAAAATGCTACAGAATTTCTACAGAATCTTTATTTGGGGTTAATCTTGAGTCACTGAATGTGATTCATTCACTCTGTAATGCCACATGGTTCCTTAAAAAAGGGTGTGCCCACTTGTGCAGCCAGGTTATTACAGAATTTTCATTTTCTACCAAAAATGTTTGTTCTTCACTTGGAGGTTTTTGGTTGCTGTGTCACATTAAAGCTGGGGAATAATCTGACGTGATTTAGGTTTGTTTACTATTTTTATGTCACAAAAAATAGACATTTCAGCAGGGGTGTGTAAACTTTTTATATCCACAGTGCAGTGCTCTTTGGACTGAAAGATAAAGCACGGTTTTGAGCAATGTACAGAGAAAAGCTGCGGTGATGTGTAATGTGATCTTTTCTCTAGCAATAAATAAGGGTGTACAGACTGTCTTTGTGAGCTAAGCTATCCGTCCTATTTAAAACCTGTTTGGATGTCTTCTCTCTCAGTACATGTGGATTCTGAAAAGATTTTCTTCACAGAAGAAGACAAGTAGAATGGAAGTTAACGTAAGATCCACAAGCAAAGCAATGCATAGGAGTTGTAAGCTCTTGTAGTGTTTATATAATGCTTAGTAAACAATTTAAATAAATTTTCATTTTGTGTGATTGAATAACGTGTAACAGTTTGGACACACACAGGAAAGAGTCTTTTGTGTACAAGAAGTTTATTGGTAGTATTACCAATGATGAAAAACGATTAGAGAAGAAATCATATAATAAGGAATAAAAGGCATAATTTAAACTACATTAATTTTGTGAATTGTAATAAATATGTTTAGGCTGTTACGATCTTTTTTTTTTTATTCAGACATCACTGAGTTTGTTTTGCATAGTTTTGTTTACATTTTTCTATAAGCTGATTATTGGTTAATAGTTTCAGGCCCATGAGAAAGTAGATGTATAAACTGGAGATATTAGGAGTTTTTCTGAGGTAAAATCTGCTGTCATTAAGCTGCAGTTTATACCAAGTGTAATACTTTGATCAACACTAGACAAAAAAATCACACTAACTGATTTGTACATAATAAAATGTAATAATTACATGATAAATTTAAAAAGCTTGTGTCTTTACTTCAATATGATGGAAAGACCTAACAAAACACTCTGAAATGTTGGGACACAAACCCTTCAGAATTTGCTTCATACAACATCTATTTTAAATAATCTGTTTAAAAACTATTGTACAGAAGAAATACAAAATCATTTGAGTTGCATTATAAATATATTGGACTAAAACCCTATAATTTATTAATAAAAAACCGATAGATAGCATTTAGCTAGTTTCCTTTTTTGAGCTGTCATTGAACTGTACTGTTAATCTTTTTGGAGGGAGCTATAATACTCAATGAGGACCTCCCATGCCTTTGGTGCCATGAAACCATCTGGAGGATTCTCTCCACAGCGAGCCAGTTTCCTCATTTTGGTTCCAGAGATGAACTCAAAGTCACTGTGCCTGAAAAAGTTCAACATTAAATAGTTTTTGTAATTTTTTCCAGGAAGTGCGATATCTCTTTGGTATTTTGCAACACACATTTCTGACAATTTCAAAATTCAAATCTTCTGATTGAAGAAAAAGATGCTAACCTGTCTTTGTCATAGAAGTCCATCGCTTTCTTCACTTTATTGTAAGCAGCAACTCTGAATGGAATGATTTCAACAGAAGTGAGGCCTGGTGCCATAGTCAGCACTTTGCCACCATGTGTGGGATCATATAAGTCCTGTTTAGTCTCTGGATGGGGCATGCCTGCTGGGTCACGGCCCACAATGTAAAAGTTGGATCCAGCGATCATTCTGGCCCTGCAGTGCCACTGTACCTGTTGAAATACAAATTGACATACTTCAATGGTTATCAGCTGATATTTAATCAGAGAATGTTAGACACTTTTAAGCGGATGTCCAGTAAATCCCGTCTCAACATTGTAGGGATCTCACCTCTGTGGGACCAGCATACATCATGGGTGAGGGGAAGATAGCTATGATGGTGTTGGCAGGATCCAGGACACCATCCTCAAGAACAGCAGCATGCTGCTTCATGCGCCAGTCCAACGGCACGTCATCCTCTTTGGTCCAGCCACCCAGCGGGTGCAACAGCAGTACAGGCTTCTTGTAACCACGCTCCAGCAGCCTCCTCCTGGTGTCCTGCATCAGGAGTGCATGGCCGTTGTGCACCGGGTTGCGCAGCTGGAAGGCAAAGATTGCATCTGCAAGAAAGGGAGATGTTGATCACCACAAGTGAAAATTTGTGAGATACATGAGGGTTCTGAGAACAGCCGGAAACTCCTGAAACGTTTTCTGCAATATGGAACTTATGAAGTCTGTAATGTATTTACAGTGTAAAAACCAGGAATTCCTGCCTAGCTGATATAGGGTTGCAGCCTTTTGTCCATAGAACAGCATGTGAAAAACCATTGTTGAGTGACTGAATTTCCAGCTTTATTGTTTATGCTTCTTTGAGACAATCTTTGTCTGGTAGCTTTTTATCAACTACAGAACTATAACAGTATAATAGCCAGCTATTTTCTAGCGGCAGAAGAAATAATTCCATTTATAGATAAATATTTTGTTGCTATTAAGAAATGTCGGTATGAATGGCAGGTGATGTTCACGTGACCTCTGCCATTCAAACACATGCTGGGTTTTACCTAAATGGAGAACAAAACCTGTTGGCAGAGTGAAAATATTCTGGCAACATTCCCAGTCCCCAATACTTTTAGCCATCCTAACATGACAGTTTTAAAGCTTGTGAAGCTTGACTCTTTTTGTCAATTGTTTCAGACAGACCAGCAGTCAGCAATCTTAGGCAAACAAGAGCCTTGACCACACAAACAATATGGTTTACAATAAAGTGGCAAAGCTTTATACTTTATTGTATATTTGCATTAATACCTAACTACTCCTAAGGTTACTAGCTACAACTACACACCTCTGCACCTGTAGTACAAAGAGTTCAGAGTTTCGAGCTGTACTTTTGTCCTCAAGGATCATTTGTAAATGGTGATCACCACACATTACAATTACTGTAGCATCATTAATTTAACAAAAGATTTCACTGGACTTTCTTTGAATTCTGCATCAGTCTTTAGAAATTGCAACAACAATGCTACTTAATCCTTGTGTCAATTATTAATGGCTATTTAAAAAAATATCAACCTACTGTTGCACTTAATTACTGACTTAGGTTTATATGGAAAAGAACCATCTTCTATTACCTGCTCCCATTTCTTTAAACTTTTGTTTGAGCTCCTTTGGGGTAAGACGGTATTGGTCTAGACCATCGTTCCATTTGATTCGCTCCAACACCTCCAAGTCTCCACCAGCCAAGAATTCACCACTTTCCATAACCATCTAAGAAAGAAGCAAGGTTGTAAACCGTGCAGTAAAAGAACTGCTACAAAACCACCAATAAAATATGGCAAGGCATAATTACGAATTATGGTATGAGTGTTTATGATTGCTGTCAGACCTTGATGTAAGGGTGCTGGATGCATGTGGTGCCCCACTGTCTTGCGCAACGTTCCTCCTTACGGTGCTCATAAAACTCTGGGTTCCTCATTATGGCCACTCTACAGCCCTTATATACCAAGGCAAACGCAGAACAACTGTCCAACCTGTCTTTGTCTTCCTTGGACACTGGTAGGACAATTGGTACAGAAAGGTTGATCATGCCATCTGGAAGTGAACAAAAAAAAAGGGACAAAGGTATTAGTCTTGACAAGTAGTATTCTAATACTTTTATTGAAACCAAAAAAAAAAAAAAAAGAGGAAATCACTGCTTGTGCAATACAGTTGCAGACACAAATATTTTCTGTTACAGAATCTGGTATTGGTGTAAAAAGAGAGGGTTTTTTTAGTTGTTGTTCAGCATCTTTACCATCAAGTAGACTGTCAAAGTGAAGGACCTGCAGAAACTCCCTTTCCCTCATAAATCCTGTCAGAGGAGTAGCCCATCCTTCAGCCAACACTTGAACCCACTGAAGATCCAACTAATGCAACAGAAACCACAATTCAGATGACTGTATTTCTGTTAAAAATGTATAGATGCTGTATAGACATAGATGCTGTATATGACTAGGAATAAACTGTTTCAGCTCAGAATATGATGACAGTTTGAACGTCATGTTAGTTATGCAGAGTAAATATTGTGCGTAGGTTAGTGCTGCATTACCTTGGTGATGTTTATGGTCGGAAGGGTGTTGGCATCACTCAATGCCAAATCCATCTTGTTTTCAGGGACAAACAGCTCATTGACCTCCTCATTCAGACCACTTGGCACAATTCCCTGCAAGCAAAGAAGGCCATTTGCATCTCCATAATCCTAATACTGCCCTGAAAAAAAAAAGACTAAATCGACTAACACAGAGACTCCTTAATACCACTGTGGGGCCCAAAACTCAGAGCACTAGTGAAAATGCATCTGCTTGGTAGTCTATTTCAGTTTTTATTGCAGATGGTATCAGTAGCAATCACTTAATTGTATTAAATAATTTTTAAGAATTTTAGTATTTTATATTTCCTCTTTTTGATTTAATGACACTGTCCACTCAAGCTGATGCAGATGCCACACGTTCAAATCCATCTGCTTGCCATAGGAACCCGTTTTAAAAAGGATTTAATGTGGTGGTCAGGATCACAAATTTGCTTATATTTAAATAGTGACTTACAAAAAAAAAAAAATAAAAAAATAAAAATTATATTATATATATATATATATATATATATATATATATATATATATATATATATACACACACATACACATATATATATACACACACACACACACACACAGTGTGGTCCAAAACTGAGACCATATTGATTTCTATTTTTCAATTTTAAACATAGAAATCAATATGGTTTCAGTTTTGGACCACACTGTATATTTTCTGAACACTTCACAAAGTGTTCTCAAAGTGAGCATAATATTTGAATAGTTATATTATGTTCATGAAATTAATCTGCATTGAGGGACTATTATGGATTTTTTTTTCTGGAGATTGTAGAGTTTCCAGCAGAACTTCCTTACCTGGTCTTTAAGGAGATCTACCACTTGCTGAATGCTCTCATTCACTGTGAGCTCTCCTGTTTTCAGTACAAGCTCTGGGGCCTCTGGCTTCTCATACTCAGAATCAATCCCTGTAAAGCCTAAGAAGTAATAGGGCCAGTGTAAGAGTTAAACACATCTAACCACATATTTACAAAGTTTCCAAACCATCCAAGAAAATGCAACAAAGCCTGTTCAGTGTGTACCTTTAATCTCTCCAGCACGGGCCTTTTTATAAAGCCCTTTGACATCCCTGCTCTCGCACAGTTCCAGTGGTGCATTCACAAACACCTCAAAGAACTTCAGATTTGAAACTTCGTGGACTTTTCTTGCTTCATTACGGTCCTTTGGGCATCATTGTAAAAAGACATTGAGTTTTCTGTACAATTTTGCCAGACATTTACTCAGCTGCATACGCACTGCATCCTTTTATATTTAGGAGCAACATACCTTTGCAAAAGGAGAGATGAAGCTAGTGATGCAAACCAAGCCAGCATCAGCAAACAGCTTGGCCACCTCTGCAATACGGCGGATGTTTTCTTCTCTGTCTGCTGTGGTGAAACCCAGATTTTTGTTCAGACCATGCCGAATGTTGTCACCGTCAAGTGAATAACACGGAATGCCATGGGAAACTAGATACTCCTCCAGAGCAAAACCGACAGTCGTCTTCCCTGCACCAGACAGCCCTAGATGAAGAAAATAAACTCACTGAGAGTGAGGTTTTAACAGACATTATATTGAATGATTATCTCAACATGAACTGGATTAAAGCATAACTCAGGATGAAGGTTAAAGGGATTTATCCTTAATGATTATAAGCAAATCAAACCTGTCAGCCATACAGTGCAACCTCGAAATCCACCTCTGGTTCCCACAACTTGGCCTCGTTTGCTCCTACTTACATGGTGTGCCTGGTAAACAACATTGGTTGCCCTTTGGAGAGCCTAAAAAAGCCCAGAAAAATTGCACAGTCATCAAATGCTACGAGTTAAACAGTATCCAATTATACTGGTCGGTAAAGATAAAAAAGATTAAACCATCTTGGATTCATCTGTAACTTACTCTCTAAGCCAAATAATTTAATTTCTTACTAACTTCACGAGGCACTTCTTGAACAAAACACAAGACTTTGTCATGTGAACGTAGCTCCACAAATGCTATACTTTTATTAAGCCATAAGGAACTGCTAAATAGTACGCGATGCAGCAGCCACCCTCCTGAAGTCTGAATGATCTAAAAGCTGGCTGCTTTGTTTCACCAGCATCTCCACAATGTTCATCTATTTAGTGTTGGAATGTTAAAACGTGCATGAGAGGGAGGAGGGAAAGAGAGATAGAAAGAGAGGGAGAGAGAGAAAGAAATAAGGAAGAGAGAGAGGTGGAAGACTAAGCGGGAGGGTGGACTGAGGGAAACAAACAACACTATTCATGCAGGCTGGTGGAGAGGAGAGGTGGCCAGGCTGGAACACAGCCACACTTCTCTCAGCCGTTCACCCTCCCAAGCAGGTCCAATGTACATCAGGGCCTCCCTGACTCCCATAAACAGAGAGCTACTTTTTCAGTCACAGTAAAACTCGTCTATTCACAAAGAACCCTGACTGTAACTGAATCAGTGTAAGTAGACTTGAGTTGGTTTGGCAGATTATCAGCAGTGGAATGGAATGTCTAACAGATCCAACCTCTGACGGGCTTTATAACTATATATTTCTATAATAATAATTATAGATATATCTATATATATTAAATATATATAGAGAAATATATACTAAATATATTTCTAAATAAATAATATATATGAGGCATGATTTCTTTATATATATATTTAATTCCCTCTCCAAAAAAAATGAATGACTTTCTAAAAATGCATAAAGAACTTTCTGTAGATAATGCAGAAGAGGAAATTTCAGTCTGTAGCTTTTACAAGGCATATAACTCCCAGAAATGACCAAATCACAGAATCTATGTAAAAAATAAACAAAAGCACAACACAGAGCAAAAACTCACAACTTCACTGTAGTGCAGCTACATCCTTAAAACAAAAACAAACAAAAAACAGAAGACATTTAATCTCTCCTGTGTCCAAATCAGGAGAAAAGTGTCCAGAAACTGACCGGATACGCAACAGATGACCAGATTTACTCAGCAAGAAACTTTTCCTGGACACTGTTCTCTTCACTCCATACATCATTTACTCACATGTGTTGATCTAAGTAAGATTTACAGCATGAACAAACAGAAACACAGGTTTAACCATCCGACACACTGCACTTACCGGTTTAAGCCTTTTGGTCTCAGACATGATGGTGGTTGGGTTTCAGTGTGTAGAGTAAAAGCAGTGAAGATCGGAGGACGGGTTAAATAGCAGTGAGCGGAGGAGAGGAAAAGCGCTTGGACACGTAGCACATCCAACTTTCTTCCGGAAATTCCTTCTCCTGCGTATCACCACTCAGATCAGCCACGAGGAGGGCGTGGCCCAAGCCTGTATTTGCATAATGCTCTCGGTTGAGCCGTGTGATTGGATGTTATTCGAAACGGGGCGTGGACTGGACTAAATAGTGAGTATTTTGCCCTTGGAAGAGTTCACAAAAGGTGGTAGAATAAAAATGTATGTTGTAACCTGAATATTTCGGAAAATAATAAGATAATGTCTGTCAAACCGTGTCGGCCAAAGAGCCAAAGCCCTAGTGTTTAGATCAGACTTAACACCTACATGGTGTATTGGGGTATTAATAATAAAGTTATTATATACAGATCTCACTCCTGTCATTATGATGCTTAAAATTCAGGCACCAACTAAATAAAAGGCATTTGTGCATCGCTGTATCCTTATGTCGCAACTACAGAACAAATCATCTAATATATATAAACAAATAGTAAATCCTGCCTATGTGAAGGTCTGCCCTGGGTTGGTAAACTGTAATCTTGATAGATCATAGTTCAACACAGTTAAACATTCTGCTTGTTCATACACACGCAAGTACAAATTACTGGATACATTCCAAGTAGGTGTGTCAGGTAGGTGGATTCACAGCACGCGCACACACACACACACACACACACACACACACACACACACACACACACACATGTGTATATATATATATATATATATATATATATATATATATATACACTGTATACTGTATATACACACACACACACACACACACACACACACACACACACACACACACACACACACACATATGGGCCTTTCTTCAACTAGGGGCACTTTTAGCCTTGTGAAGATGAACAAAAAAACTTGATCAAAAGTTAGGTAACACATTCTCATAAGTTTAAATAATTTCTCGAGTTTTAAGGTCTGTTAGACGACAAACTTAGATTACAAGAGAAACTGTTAATATTTTACATTTTTTCCAACCTGCAATGAACTAATGTCATTTCCACCACATCTCACTATACTGTTATTAAAAAATAGAATAACTTATGCCACTCAAGAATTGTCTAAGATAATTTTTGTAAATAGTTTTACCAGTTTTTCCACAATGTACATTAATTATATTTTTGTTAATGAGATAAATTAACTGCCCTAAGGACCAAATGCTGAACTGTACACCTGTCACAGTCTGAAATTTAATATTAGTTTGGGTAAGAGTTTATTTGAAAATAAATAACTTGAATATTTATACTAAGTAGAGCACAATATCATAAATTGTGGATAAATATTTAATGTGTGATGAGAACTTTTTAAATATTTTTAAAAAATGTGGGTGGTGGTGGAAATGACAGGGTGTGGTGGAATTGACAATGAATGGAACATGAATGTAGAGAAACAGTAGATATATTTATTAGAAAAATACTTAAACTCATAACACTCATTAAACTCAATTCACAGAGTCATTAAACAAACTCAGCACTACACTAAAACAGGTGTGGTTGATGTATAAAACTGATTTGTCTCACAGATGAGCGGTTACAGTGCATACTGTAAAGAACTGACACAACTGATGGCCAGGGAAAATACAAGCAATAAAAGATGCATAAAAAATTCAACAATGTGAGATAATTATGAGGTTAATGTTCTGAAATGTTCTTATTGGTCTCTTAAATGAGCACTCATCTTCTGTAAAGAGTAACTGTAAAGAACACCTGAAACTGTAACATTTCAACAGAGATGTGGAATGTGAAAAATTTTGAGCATCTTGAATGTGTGAATGTATGTATGTTTGCATGTGTGTGTGAGAGAGAGCGTTTGCTCATGTGCGCGTGTATGTGTGATGTGATTCGAGGCCACATCTAATTAAGTGTTTCACATATTTCTTATTACAGACACAATAATTTCCTTGTGACGTTTGGTCACTGGTACAGGCTCAGGGATTAGGCCTATGATATTCTTGGTTTGGTACCAGATTATGTCATCCCTTAGAGGCCAAAAAAACGATTGAGACCAACACGGCTCATGGTTTTAACCAGAGCACCACTGTAGACATCAGTATCCTGTATGATGCCAGGATAAATATCTCCATCATACTTCACAGCACACCACTGACCAACGTGTCCCTCGTTCAAGTCCACAATATGCCGCAGACCTATTTGAGGTGTGCCAGGATGCGATGTACTGGTTGAGGGAGAAGCGTCTATATATTATATTGCCTCTGACGAATGGAAACTTAAGTTGTGGATTATCGCGCCATGTGCATGAACTTGGCTAATGGACTGGCGGATAGCTAGCTCAAATAGCAAGGACTACGTGTGGCGAAGGAGTATCCCGTATCCCATATCCCGTGAAGCATCCAAGCTCTGTTTGTGTTCTCCAGTGACCTTTTTCTTTCTGACGCGAGCAAGGTGTGCAAACAATCTTCATCAATGTACCATTTTTCCGTTTGTTTCCCTCGTGGTGAAGTGGCCATTTTGTTTGGTTTCTACGAACCCCAGCTACATACAGGCCTGCAACTGGTAGACTGAGTAAAGTTTTCATTTACTTTTGCAGGCTTTTATTATTTATTTTGGCCAAGTTTGAGTAATAAGTTGTATATTACTGATATTTTTCATTTAAACTTGAACTTGATTTTGAAAGTGATCTGCACAATATTTTATTTGACATCACATTTAGTAAACTGTTCATGTTGTTTAAATTGTGTTGTGTGTCTATATTTACAATATAGAATTGTACTTCATATTTCTTGGTACCTGGTAGTCTAATACATTTAATTATAAATAGAACCCATCTCAAAGTAAAGATAAGACAAATTGATTAGGTTTAAGATTGTTAGAAATTAATTAAAAGAGCTCAGGTTAGCCACCCCATTATAGCCGGTAACGCTAGGGGCGCTACATAAATTGGAGGCACCGCTGGGATTATTGAGTGGGTTTTTAATACTTAAAGTTGCAAGTATTGATAAGTTACCACGTGGCAAGCCGAGCAGAGCTAGCATTAGAGCATTAGTGGTGCCGTGGTGAAGCTTTAGATGAAACTCATGCACTTATGGTTATCATCCCAGATGACGTGAGTGTAAGTGATACTCTTGAAGTTGAAGATACTCTTCAGAAGGTGAAGAGTTGGGGCCGTGTTCGTGTCAGAGGCCAGACTTTTAGCCTGCAGCACAATAATTATATGGTCTTGTGTGAATGTAAAGAAACTGTAAGAGGAGAGAGTGTTCCTTCCGAAATCTTTCCTGATACTGGTGGTGAACCATGGCCTATCATTAGAGCAGATGAATGCCCACAAACGGAGGTGCCAGGGTTTAATCAAAAGTTAGCAGGACTACTGCAGGCTGAAGGTAAAACCTTGGAGGATCTTCGCAGTTTCTTTCCAGGAGAAGAGCCTGCCTCTAACCCAACTGAGGCAATACTGCGAGCTGTGTAAGATCTTTTGGATAAAACCTCTAAGCCTTCCAGTGAACGTTAGCTATCGCCGCCTACGATTTTTCTCTGGAATGTTGCCCACTCCAGCAGGGGAAGAACGGTTTGACCACTGGCTGGAGCAGGCACGAGTCATGGTGGAGGAATGTGACTGCTCCTTCAAAGAGCAAAAACGGAGACCGATGGAAAGTCTTAGAGGCCCAGCACTAGAACTTGTTAAAGCTGTGCGAGCTAGTAATCCAGATGTGAGTTCTGAAGACTGTCTAGAGGCTCTTGAGCATGCTTTTGGTACAGCAGAGTTAGGAGATGACTTGTACTTTGCATTTCGTTCATTGCAGCAGCAAGCTGGTGAAAAGCTCTTTGATTTCCTTAGACGGCCTGAACATTCACTAAATAAGGTGGTCCAGAAAGGTGGTCTTCCTGCTGATTGTGCTGATAAAGCAAGATTAGAACAGTTATTGCGAGGCGCTATAGCTTCTGATCTGATGTTGGTCAATCTCCGATTAAGAGAAAGGAAAGCAAAGCGCCCATATTTCTCGAATTATTGAGGGAGATACGTGAAGAGGAAGAATATGAAGCCTCAAGGAGAAAGATTGGTCCTGTTGTGCAAAGTGCCTGCATCAGACAGGAGATGGAGGTAAAGTAGACTGAACTTCAACACTTGAAATCTGAGATAAAAGAGCTCAAGTCGTTAGTTGCTGCTGTGGTGTCAGCGCAAGTTAGATCAGACCATGTAGAGAAATCTCCCCTGACAACACCTAGCGAAAACAGTTCTGACAGTGAAGTATTAGCATTGAAAAAACAGATCAAGCGCCTACAAAAGAAATTCACACAGAATGTTGTTGAACCGCAAGCTGCAGTTTCAGCCATAAATTCTTCAAAACCAGTGGCCAGTTCTCCAAGAAAATCATTCAGGGGTTCAGATCAACACTTCTGTTATCGATGTGGCGAAAACGGGAATTTTGCTGCGAAGTGTCAAAACCCTGAAGATCAGTCAAAAGTCATTAAAAAGCTCATTCAAGCTTTGAAAATGTCTAAGAACAGCCAGGTGACACCACCGCACAATTGCACAGTTAAGAACAACACTATTGAAAAGCCAGTGGGTACAGGAGTTCCTGATGGACTGGTTGGCCCACCTAGCATAGTGCCATTGAGAATAAATGGAAGGCCCTGCACTGCGTTGCTGGACAGTGGCTCACAGGTGACAATCATTTTCGAGCATTGGCATGAAAAATACTTGTCAGATACACCGATACAGCCTGTTTCTGGTTTGTCACTTTGGGGTTTGAGTGAATCTAGTACAAGCTACCCTTACCGTGGCTATGTAGTGTTAGACTTGGATTATCCAGCGGAGGTGCTTGGGACCAGCCAGGTCGTAACACTTCTTGCTCTCATATTTCCCAGTTCTATAGCCGAAGACCAAACACCAGTTATTGTGGGTACAAATGCTAGTCACATCAGACGGCTAGTGAAACAATGTAGGGAGAATGGTATTGATGTGGCCCAAACCCTTGGCATTTCTGTTAATGTACAGGAAGATGAACCTGCACACAATGAGTTTAATGCTTCTGTCCAAGGAGATGAAGAGGTTGGTCAGGTCAGATGGCAAGGTGCAGGCCCGTTGATTTTACAGCCAGGAGATGCAACACATGCAGTGTGCAAGGTTGAGTTAAAGAATCGGTTGGGGCATGAGATCCTGATGATTGACTCATCCCCAAAAGCTGATCTTCCTGCAGGTGTATTTCTTCACCCTATGGTTGTGCCCAGTGGAGCATTAGATATTAATAGTTTCAGAGTACTGGTCAAGAATGAATGTTTGAAAGAGACCACTATACCTGTCGGAGCAGTGATAGGATGTATTTATCATGCTGATGCATTCACTACTATTCCTCCTCGAGAGACAGTTTCATCTGAGTTTGATGTAAATTTGTTGAACTTTGGCGACTCTCCAATCTCAGAACAATGGAAAAATAGACTGTGTAGAAAACTGGCCCAGAAGTCTCATGTCTTCTCTATGCATGAGTGGGATGTGGGATTAGCTAAAGGAGTGGAGCATGTGAAGATGTGCGAAAGCATCTGCAGGAACTGTTGCACGCAGGGATCATAGCTGAATCTAGAAGCCCCTATGCATCTCCGATTGTAGTGGTTAGAAAAAAGAATGGGACTGTCAGGATGTGCATAGATTACAGACTGCTAAATAGCCGAACCATACCTGACCAGTATACTACACCCTGCATTGAGGATGCACTGAATGCACTCAGGGAGTCAGGGAGTCAATGGTTCTCCGTACTTGATCTGCGTAGTGGCTACTACCAGATAGCAATGTCTGACGAAGACAAAGAGAAAACCGCATTTATATGCCCATTAGGGTTTTTTCAATTTGAACATATGCCACAGGGCATTACAGGGGCTCCAGCTACTTTCCAAAGGTTAATGGAGAAGGCAGTTGGGGACATTAACCTCTTACAAGTCCTGGTATATCTTGATGACTTAATTGTCTTTGGAAAAACACTGGAAGAGCACGAAGAGAGGTTGCTCAAGGTCCTTGACCGTCTTGGAGAGGTTGGGCTGAAACTTTCTGTAGATAAGTGTCAGATCTGCTTGTCCAAGGTAAAATATCTTGGGCATATTGTGTCTGCAGAAGGGGTTGCTCCTGATCCAGAAAAAATTGATGCTGTTGCACAGTGGCCTATGCCAACGAACCTCAAGACACTGCAGTCTTTTCTTGGATTTTGCGGCTATTATCGCAGATTTATTGCAAATTATTCTGCAATTGTTAGACCCCTTACTGAGCTCACCAAGGGCTATGCTCCCACTCAAAAGAGTAAGAAAAAAGCCTTGGATGTGACAAGAGTTTACTTGAGAGAGTCAGAACCGTTTGGAGAAAGATGGGATCAATCTTGTACAGACGCATTTCACCAGCTTATTCACTGTTTAGTAGTAGTAGTAGTAGCCTTTATTGTCACTGGTCACAGGTACCAGCAAAATTAGCCATCAACCTGCCCATACATACAATACATACAATATGACAAGGGGGGGACAGGACAGGAAGACAGGGGATTGAAAAGAAATACAGCATAACATGAGGGAAGGGAGGAGAAAAAAACACAACCCCCAGACTATGCTCCGGTGGGGAGTACAGTGTGGGAACAGGAAAAAAACACCTCAGCAACATAAGCACATAAACAGTACGCCATAAACACATGACTTGCAACAGGGGAGGGGAGTGGGGCGGGTGGAGGTAATCCAGCACAGGCAAGCAGCCATCAGGTCCTGCAGCCTTTATCTTCGGCGCTGGTCACAGACCCGCTTGTCAGACTGGCGGTACAAAGTGGCGAAGGCGTGGGGTGGGGGTGGAGGGTGAGTGCATGTCTTTGTATGTGTGTGTGTGTTTGTGTCTGTGTGTGTGTGTGTATGTATGTAAGTGTAGGCCTGGAGAGTCGTTGCTCCCGGCATCAAATCTTGGTGTCTCAGTCCGCAAGATTGTCATAGCGATACACAGCAAATTGCCATGGAGACAACCTTGATTAGGTCCCAAAGAGAGTCAACAATCAGCAGGTGTCTGTAGAGGTGGGGAAAGGAACGCAAGAGCATCTCGCTGCAGTGCTCTTCCAGGGGAATTGTTGTTCCAACAGCGGCCTTGGCCGAGGCCAGTGCTGGTTGAGGGGAGCCGAAAGCAGATAAGATTGGGATTGTTTGGTCTTGGGGCGAGTAGACACATTCCAATTTACACGACTACTCTCTTAGTCCATTCTGGTCTAGATATCGATCCATTTTTCTTTCAAAGCAGTGAGCTTCTCCGTGATGTTAACCAAAACAGTATCCAAAGCAGTGAGCTTCATCGTGATGTTATCCATATTGTGGTTATTAGTCCCAGCCTCAGTGCTGACCGCTCTGCCCACTGCATCGATCATGACGGGCAGCTTTGGGAGATTTTGAACAGCTGTTACCGTTTTCTGATTCTCTCGATAACCCAGGGCAATGCCTAATCCAATCAGCAGAACTCCTGTTATCATGGTT
This sequence comes from Tachysurus vachellii, assembly GCF_030014155.1. NCBI lineage: Eukaryota > Metazoa > Chordata > Actinopteri > Siluriformes > Bagridae > Tachysurus > Tachysurus vachellii. The sequence continues at coordinate 17,106,564 of NC_083461.1, read as the reverse complement.
CCGAATAGGTAGATATCTTCAATGTCCTCCACGGAAAAACGTTCCGGCAGGGCAGTCAGGTTCCCCCAAACCCAATCTTCTCGTTGAGAAGATGGTGTCAATTGCGTTGAGAGACCAGTTTATCAAATCCATGATATTTTAGTTTGGAGAGCAGTGCGGAGAGAGTCTCTCAAAGTATAAGACAGTAGACGAGACGAAAGAAGCAAAGCAGGGAAAGTAGAGGGGAGGAGAGGGAGAGAAAATGCGACTGCCTTCGTTGAGAGCCAGAGAGAAGAATCTGCCCGGAAGCGTCTGTTTGACGCATGCACCAGTACTGGCCTTTGCAAATCCTCAAAAGCCATACATCCTACATGTTGATGCCAGCTTAAAAGGACTGGGCACCGTCTTATATCAAGAGTCTGCTGAGGGCTTACGACCTGTTGCGTTCGCTAGCCGAAAGCTGAGCACATCTGAAAGAAACTACCCTGTACATCAGTTACAATTCTTGTCGCTCAAGTGGGCCGTAGTTGACAAGTTTCATGAGTACTTGTATGGAGCAAGATTTACAGTACATACTGATAACAACCCCCTTACATATGTGCTGTCTACAGTAAAGCTCAGCGCTGTAGGGCATCGCTGGCTAGCTGCCCTCTCGACATACGAGTTTGACATTTAGTATCGACCAGGCCGCCACAATATAGATGCCGACTTATTATCTAGAAACACGCCAGCTATATCTGTCATACCACTTCATACTGTATCATAATTATATATATACCCTTATTCAGTTATATGTACATATTACTACACCTTCTGTATAACCTCATACCCTTATTTATTACACTGCCACTTGTAAATATGCCATCTATGCACTTCTGGTTAGATGCTAACTGCATTTCATTGGCTCTGTACATGTACCTTGCACAATGACAATAAAGTTGAATCTAATCTAATCTCAGCCAGCATTTCCTACCAGTTCACCTGTCTATGTTACTCAGTTGGGGGCATCTCCCCATTGTGTCTCAAACCTGTATGCTTTCCCGACACACCTGGAGTTAAAGTCCCTTGAACTTCTGTCTAGGCAGAATCTCAGGAGAGCTCAGGAAGAGGATGATGCCATTGGACCAGCCATTCAGGTTGTCAATCATGGGAATTGGCCAGATGACAAGAACACCAACCCAGAGCTCTTATGTCTGAAGAGAGAAACTGGAAAGTTGTCAATGAAAGATGGCTTGTTGTACCGTTTCAGCAAACAATCATCAGGAGAAGAAGTCTATCAACTTCTCTTGCCAAGAAAGTTCAGAGAAATGGTTATGCGGGCTATGCATGATGATTTAGGACACTTTGGGCAGGAAAGGACCATAGAACTACTCAGGAGTAGGTTCTTCTGGCCAAAAATGTTTGTAGATGTTGAGGAGTACATAAAAAATTGTGGAAAGTGCATTTCTTACAAGACCCCTCCACAGAAAGCTGCTCCATTACACCAGATTATAAGCCTTGGGCCTATGGACCTAGTGTGCATGGATTTTCTTTTCATGGAACCAGACTCCAAAGGGTTTAGTAACGTACTTGTAGTCACAGACCATTTTACACGGTATGCTCAGGCTTTCCCAACCAAAAGCCAAAAGGCCCAAGTTGTGGCTAAGATCTTTATATATATATATATATGTATATATATATATATATATATATATATATATATATATATATATATATATATATATACATATATATATATATATATATATATATATATATATATATATATATATATATATATAATGTACAAAGTATAATGTACAAAGTATACTTCCATAAGGATCTATATATATAATGTACAAAGTATAATGTACAAAGTATACTTCCATAAGGATCTTAGCCACAACTTGGGCCTTTTGGCTTTTGGTTGGGAAAGCCTGAGCATACCGTGTAAAATGGTCTGTGACTACAAGTACATTACTAAACCCTTTGGAGTCTGGTTCCATGAAAAGAAAATCCATGCACACTAGGTCCATAGACCCAAGGCTTATAATCTGGTGTAATGGAGCAGCTTTCTGTGGAGGGGTCTTGTAAGATATATATATATATATATATATATATATATATATATATATATATATATATATATATTGTGTGTGTGTGTGTGTGTGTGATTTTTTTAAAATTTGCTTTCAAGCATTAGGTCATTCACTTACTTTCATTACTCCTTTATCTTTCCTAGGGTCTATGAAGCTGGGAGGATGGATCTGGGAACAATGGACGGGATGCAGGACACCCATACACTCTCTCTCTCACACACACACAGAGTTTAGCAATTTATCTTACCCAAACTTTAATTGGTAAACTTGATTAGGCTTTTTTTTGTCACAATTAAAATAACTGCATGTATAACCCACTGATTCTGTGGTTCTGTACTATATGTATAATCATGATACTCTCAGTATTTCAAGAAATCTGAATACATTCATACACACACACATATAAATAATGATAAGCATATGTAGGGGTTATTTATCAAACAAAATTATTTGTTTAATGCTTAAATTGCAAAACAAACTCATTTCCCAGATGTTTGCATTGTAAGATATCCAAAACTGATTATTAAGAGAATGTTGACACAGCTTTCATCACTGTATGCATTAATACAGACAACAAAGCAGCTTCCTTTACAAGTGCACTTTAATAAAAATACGTTTTTTTTGTTTTTTTTTAATAAAAAAATTTAGAAATATATTTGGTACCTTACAGTCTCAGAGTTCTTAATCAGTTTTGGCTTCTGATAATAAACATTTCCAATTAAAGAAAGAAAAAAGCCTTATACATAAATACATAAACCTTATTTTTGGTCACCAGTAAAATCACGCATTTGGTTAGCATTCTCACCCGTAATTCAACCAATAAAAAAAGACTAATGATCAGCCCAACTCTGCTTATCTACATCATAGCTCAGTGTTCTTGACTTTATCTTTAGGTAATTCACATTCTTTCTCAAAATCACAGCCACCCAGGAGGTCAGAATAGTGGTTCCTGACTGTGGCATACAGTGGTGAAGGGTCACTTATGTTAGGAAAAGTCATTGGTTTCTCATTGAGGAAAAACTGGAGCCTGAGTCCGTCTGTGCATTCATACAGGACAAAGAGCAGGTTTGCACTGTAAGGCACTATTTGACTGCTGCGGAACTTGCGGCTGTGCTGCATTGGGAAGTTATTGGCAGTTAGAGGTGTCTCGTCTCTAAAGAAACCCATCAGAGACAGCAGAGGCAGCAGAGTCTCACCATGGCCCACCTGGATGGTAACTGCCTTATTGACCACTCCAAACCTGAGTAACGGTAATTAAAAAAAGAAATATTTACATCCAGTCTAAATTCAAAACTGAAGAGTCAAGAGTTTTAGATCTGGATTTTAGATTTGAAGAAAATCAATAAGGCATTTCAAGAAGTGTTACGGCTGATCGGAACAGACAATACATACCACTTACTTTAACTGATACTGTTTTAAATATAAGTTCAGTACAAATATAGACAAAATGTGCATGTACGTCAGAGTCACATATCACAAATGAACAACAAATGAGTAAATAATAGCCTTTAGGTCATAGGTAATAATCTGATCTTCTTTAGCATGTTCTCAAACTGGTCTGACCAGCTGAATACAACAATGCTACATAGCCTTGTATATATTCCAACAGCAGCCTACACTGATAATATCATAGTTTTGATACATTTATGGAATTGAAAAACTTTGTAGGTTTGGAATTAATTTTATTAATATGTAATTTAAAAAAAAATTAAACCCTGCCTCGCTGAAACTGACTACCTGTAGTCATAGGACGCTTGATCAAGTCTTCTGAAGAGGTCATGAAACAGGACACAGCTTGATTTACGGTTGATTTCATGGCCGTATCCCCTTTTCCAGTACTGCTTCAGGTCATTTTTGTATTCAAGGACCTAAAAAACAAACACAGAACAAGCTTCTCATACCAGTGGCGTAGCCGTTAATTTGTTTTATTTAGAAAATATGCTTAAGGACATAAACTGTACAGTTTTAAGTGTGATGAACTCATCCATTTTAAGTGGATATCAGACAGTAGTAGAAGCTCAATTTTACAGTCAACTCATTTCAAAATAAAATACCTTTATGACAGATCCACGTGCAGTTAAATGATCATGCTTATAATGCAGTTTAAAATAAATATTACCCCATGAATCCAGTTACACCAGAATAAATACATAATATGCCTCTGGTGTATAATCTAATAACTCCCTTAGCCCTGTATTATGCATTAGGCTAAGACTTTGAGCAGTTTGTAAACAACGACTGTCAATTTAATTCAGCGAAGCAAAAGCGATGAGCGATAAGTAAACAAGAGTTTACAAGCAGAAACTCCCTGAGACAACATAATAAATGTAGAAGAAACCCAACAGTACTGGCGGAAATTCATCAGAATTTCTTCCTTTACAAATATATGCTGTTGAAAGTTAATTTTTTTAAAGGACTTTCAGTGGTAGTTGGAACAACTTGGAACATTAGTATTGTTTTGAACGACACACCCAAGTGTGGCATCCATATTAAATACTACTCAATACTCAAGTCAATGACCAATGAACAACATGATTGTGAGGTAATAGGAGTTTAAAATACTTGCCTGCGCATCCGATTCATCCAGCAGATTACACCATGGAGAATTCCTAGACTTGATCGCAAACTCATAGGAGCACAAGAAGAAAGCAGCTTCAACCAAATCTGTGGGGGAAAAAGACAAAGAAGTAAAGTAGTTTTCCTCATAACACCACACAGTTACAGACTTCTCTTTTCTAAAGTGTGATTAAAGACAGAATAATTATTACTAGAACTATTCTACTAATCTACTGACTGTTATATTATTATAGTAAGAAGTTGAGGCAACACAACTAAATAAAATGTCATTTTAATTGACTGTATTAAGCAGCTAGTGACTGGATAATGTTAGATAATGTCATTCAGACTCTAGGGTGTTAGTGTGTGACATTTAAGTTATTATTTTTTAAATCTCTAGTTTTTAAGGAAGTATTTTTTGTTCTTTTTTTCCCTCTAATGGCGAATTGTGAAAAGATTACCTCACAATTAATCTGACAAAGGAGCAGTTTTATTCTGATCCATGAATGTATACAACACGGTGTGTGCTGCTGTATCAAAATTGGCTCATATATTGTGATAAATAATTCTCAGTATTCTATCAGATTTTCTGAAGCAGGCTATTTAACTACAAGCACAAACTTTCAAACAAATGTTTTATTTTTGATATTTTTAAAGCACTACATTTTTCTAGTAATACGTAGTAAATATTAAAAAAAACTAGAAACTTTTTATGGGGGCACGGTGGCTTAGAGGTTAGCACGTTCGCCTCACACCTCCAGAGTTGGGGGTTCGATTCCCGCCTCCGCCTTGTGTGTGTGGAGTTTGCATGTTCTCCCCGTGCCTCGGGGGTTTCCTCCGGGTACTCCGGTTTCCTCCCCCGGTCCAAAGACATGCATGGTAGGTTGATTGGCATCTCTGGAAAATTGTCCGTAGTTGTGATTGCGTGAGTGAATGAGAGTGTGTGTGCCCTGTGATGGGTTGGCACTCCATCCAGGGTGTATCCTGCCTTGATGCCCGATGACGCCTGAGATAGGCACAGGCTCCCCGTGACCCGAGGTAGATCGGATAAGCGGTAGAAAATGAGTGAGAGAGAAACTTTTTATGGTCAGTCTGTTGTTAAATCCAGGGTGTTCCTGTGTAAATTTACTTAAAGTTGTTTCCTGAACTAGTTTTTTAAGCTAATCCTGAAGACTCTCTGTATGCAAGAGGTTTCTCCATCATTTAAAAAGAAGAATAGTGTTCTGTGACATACTGTTTATTTACAGTATAGGAGGCTCCTCATCCTCCTGCTATATGGGGAAAGTTTTTGGAAACAGGAACAGAGGAAAGAAAGTTGATTATTATAATAAAACACATACAAGGTTTTTCTCAGTAAATTGTGGTTGTACAAAGCTCCTAAACTGAAAACAATAGCTCAAAAATCATTAACACATTTTCTTTGCAATCCCCTTGTTACATGTTTTACAGTCAACTAGCTACTGAATTCAGTCCTGGAATAAAGAACTGAGATACCAGATGGGTCCTGCATATTAAACACTTAACACATAAGGATTTATACTGTGTAATTACAGTGGTATTTTAGAATTATTACTTGTCACGTTGTGCACCATGGTCCCAATAGAAACTTGGATGAAGATGCTCTAGCAATACTACATACTACTACTATATAGACCTACATTTAAAGTAAATGATCAGTGAGATTCTGGCTTCTAAAGAAAAGAGAGATGCTTAAGAATAATAAGGATCTTTTTCCTGTCCAGTCTTTTGTTTGCTTTTCACCAGCTGTCCCATCATCCTATACTGTTCTCCTGTCGGTTGCTGTTAGATGAGTAGTGTTGAAGTGCTCACAATCTGAGAAGAGCATTAAAAACTATCGGAAACTACCAGAACATTGTTGTTGGCCACCTTTAGTTGTACAAGCACTAAATTGTTAGAAATTCACAAGCAAAGAATTTTTGTACAATGTACAATGAATGACAGCGAGAACAATTCAAGCTGAAAACCATGCAGATTATAGTGAGACCGTACAAAATCCTACCTGGTGTTATCTGAGAGTGAGGAATCTGTAAGCGACCGGCCATCCGCCTGCAGACTTCACCCATCTTCGGAGATGACTTGAAGAGATTGACCTCCTTCAAGGCGGTCTTGTTGTTCTCGATGCCTTCAACGAATCTTTTGCACTGATCGAAGAATCGCATGAGTGAATCATTCACATAATGTCTGAACCCCACATCTACAAAAATAAAGGCGTGAGAGGGTTGAAAACATGAAGAAAAAATAAAAATAAATATGAAAGCTACTACAGTGTACCATTTAGACTTGGTAATGAACGTGCTGGTGTGTAACCAAAAACCACAATACTACAATATTATTATTACTCACTGCTACATACTCCCTACTGAAAAAAATCTGAAAATCCATTGCAGGTTTCTGTTGGTTTTGTAAAGGCTTGTAACAGTTATTAATGACATTTCATCATCTTCATTTGGGTTGTTCACAATTTAAAGTGTCCTAATGGTTTAATAATTAATGTGTGATTATAAACCCGGGTGAATAATTTATTAGTACTCTAACTGACATGATAAGAGTTGTGTAAAAGAAAAGACATGACTCAGAAATTACTTTTGAAACCACTTACTGAACCTCATCGCTAAATATCTTTCCATTTTTCTAGTTGTTTCCCATCCAGATCCTCAGTGTACCACATGAGTAGATGTTGAACATACAGCGCTGACCAGTATTTACACTGGTCGGCGCTGTTTCTGTTTATTGTCTTTTGTGTATTGCCTTGTAATATTTTTATTTGCACTGTCTTTTGTCCCACACCGTCTTATCTGTCTTGTTTGTCTGTTGACCTGGAGAAACGTTGTCTCATTTCACTATGTACTGCAACAGCTATATATGGTTGAAATGACAATAAAGGCTTCTTGACTTGACTTGAGGTGTTTATTTGTCAAATCAATGAGCCACTGGCTGGTGTCGGATAACTCAGATCATGAAGGTGTTGGTCTTTCATGCTTATACAGAAGGGAACAAGCTGAATGTACTGTATCTGTGTCAGATTTTTTTTTAACTTACTAGACACGTAAAAAGAATTAAAACCAGTCAAAAGATGGAATGTAATACACCCTGCCACACACCTCAGTCCTACTTCTTCCTCAGTGAATAATCTCATATGGATACGTTCGATTTCTACCTTTAGAAGAACTGCTCCTGTAAAATATGACCTTTATTCTGTACGTCCTTTCGACACACAGTACTGTTTGAAACAACGATATGAAGTCCAGCTACCTGTTGTCACCCTGTCAGGTCTGTTTAAAGGTTTCTGCTCATGTTTTCTCATGGAGTTTTCCCTTGCCACTGACTGCATCTGGATTCCGGTAAACCTGTTTTGTGACCATGATTATCGTTGATTATTGAAAAAAAAATCTCTATAAATCAAACTGAACAGAATTGTTTTAACTGTTAATATATATATTTTAACTATATATATATATATATATATATATATATATATATATATATTTTTTTTTTTTTTTATAGTTAAATTAAGGTTATGCTGGTGTTTTACCTTCTACACCCCAGTGTTTGTGGAGACCCTCTTGGAAAGCCTGGATGCTCTCCACACACCTGTGTTTGGAGCTGGTTATAAACTCCATGCTCTGGCTGTGCAGGTTTTCCTCTGAAACCAGTGTCGGAAACGACTTGCTCAACCTCACGGCCAAATGTCTCAGGTCATCTTTCCCTTTCTCTACTAGTCTGCCGTCCATATCCTCAGTGTACCACATGGGCCACTTATTTTTAATGTCACTGAGCCACTGCTCAGTTCCGGACGCATCAGTCATCACCACATCATACAGGCGGTGGATCTTTTTAATGTTTTTGGTTGTAGGGAAGCGAGTGCCGTGTCGGATCAATGCCAGTAAGTGCACTGCCTGGCAGTCAGCCACTGGGGGGCGCACTGCAGACTTGTTCACATATAAAATATCGTCTATTAAATGCGGGTTCACTTCCTCATATCGACCTTTGGTTCCGAAATAAACAGCGATGGCTGGTATGCTCGAGTTTGTGAGCTTACAACAAGAAGCATGGAACATGATCACATGTATAAAAGCTATGACAAAATATCTGTTCCTGCACGTTGCAGATTTCATCTTTAAAATACCTGTTCGATATGAAGCCGACAGCGTCTTGTTGTTATTGTTGTTATTTCGTACCCGTATACAGGAGAGCCCCGCCCGATTGGGTGATACATCATTCTTCTACGTGTTCAATAGGTGGACCTTTGTTGATTATATAAAAACAACCAATCACAAGCAGAAGGCTGGATTTTCCGAGCAACAGCCGGTAAAATTGTCTTCCGGGTCAGAATGCCATCGTTTAAAAAAAAAAATCATTAAATATTATTTTATTATAGTTGATGTAAAACAAGAAATAAATAAGCAAGTAATCTCATACATGTATGTGTAAATTATTAACTAATTATTAGGTTGAAGTTAAACTCTCACTCACTCATTTTCTACCGCTTATCCGGTTGAAGTTAAACATTCAATCGTTTAAGCCTAACTGCATTACTAAAACATGGATACTAGTATTGCCAGTAGATGGCAGTAATGACACTTACTTTCTAAAATTTACAACTATAAAGTACAAGTTAGAGCAAAAAATTTTCACAATAAACTTTGGGTGGAAAAAATATATATAAATAAATTACACAATCAATCAATCAATCAATCAATCAATCAATCAATCAATCTTTAGCCCTTGTATGGTGTTCGTATCTTTGTTACTCAGCCAGTGTTCGTGGGTCTGGTCGACCCGCTGCATTTTTGGATTTTTAATTCAAGACAATCAAAAGTTTTATATTAAAATACTCTACAGATGTTTCCTTCATCCCAATTACAAGCAATATAAACAGCATCACATTTTTTAAGGGCTACTCGTTTTTTTGTTGTTTTTTAAAATAACGTAATAAAATGTAATAAAAAAAATAAAATCAAATTTAATCAAGTTATGAGTGGAAAAAAACAACAAATTTACAAGGAAGCAAAGTTGTTCAAAACTATTGATATTTATGAATATGGGTCCCAAAAACCCGAACAACATACAAGGGTTAAAATAAAATAGCACTAGCAAAATAATTTAAAAAAAATACGCAATCATAATTTTTTTTTTATCCAATTAAGAAAGGGAAATAGATTTTTTTAATAAACTTTATATTTGTTTTATGTTTATTTGTATATATGTTTACAAGTATGGCGAATTGTCCAGTCATGTAATTTTTATAGATCAAACGTATTTGTTATTCTGACATACAGTAGTATCAGATACTGTAACTGTACAGATTTGTAACAAAAAGCATTCATGAACTGTGCATAACCCTGAGTGAAAATAATCTAAAATATTTTCTACCAGCAGATATACACGTATGAAAGATTAATATCAACGTGTCTATAGATTCGATTTTTTTTCTTCCTTTTTCTTTTCTTTTCTTTTTTTCAGTAATGATGTTTAACCTTGGATAGGAACATCACAAGGCCACCACACTCACACCAATTTACAATCACTTTTGAATTTGCATTCAACTGTCAATGTAAATTACAGAGCATTTCCCATTGAGTCTCCTGATGTGTATTTACAAGCCAGTAATGTGGAAAAATAGCATGCAATTACTAGTTAAATGTGCATGAGGGGACAACTGTTCCTTTCATTGTACATCACTTCAGACCGCACCTGAATGTAGACCTGAGTCCTGCATGTAATGTATTCCAGTATTTTGCATTATTGTTGCTAGAATGACTCAGGGAGTCTTATTCGGTATGTAAATCCAAACAAAAAACGCTCACAATGTGAGAGATAACGTAAGCATTATCAAAGTTAACGTTAAGCTAGACAAATAGGCCACCATTTATTATTTTTGAATAGGAAGCAATAGTTTATTTGACAGCTGTGTGATTAATATCGGGGACAGTGGTTATTGTGTTTCACTTTGCTTTCTTGTCCTTTTTTTTTTTTTTTAGATTTTAGCAGCATATCTCGAACACTTTTCACATAAACCCATACCCTTTTATTTAGCTGCTCGTACAAGTTACTCACTTTGTATAATTACCATATATATATACACGTGTGTATATATATATATATATATATATATATATATATATATATATATATATATATATATATATATATATATATATATATATATATGTGGTGTGTGGGTGTGTGTGTGTTTTATATATATATATATATGTGGGTGTGTGTGTGTTTTCACAAATATATGGATTTACACACACACACACCCACACACCACATATATATATATATATATATATGGTGTGTGATATATATATATATATATATATATATATATATATATATATATATATATATATGTATATATATATATATATATATATGGTGTGTGATATATATATATATATATATATATATATATATATATATATATATATATATATATATATATATATATGTGGTGTGTGTGTGTGTGTGTGTGTGTAAATCCATATATTTGTGAAAAATACTTTTTTGCTCAGCACAGTGCACAGTTTAGGCTCGCTAAGATAATTACTTATCCCTGAGCGTTTAATGCTGGTATGTTAATGGGATTTCCTTAAAAAAAAAAAAAAAATCACAGCAGCAGAGAGAAAGCATTTTATTTTTGTTTTTCTTTCCTCTGTGAGTGACTGAGAAAAAAGGGAAAATTCACAGCAACAGGCTCTTCCTGAGCTGCAGCGGATATGTTCTTTGTTCCTCATGCAGGATATCATTCCCACCCAGGAGTCTCTGTTTTCACCAATACATAACACACCAGCAGAGTCAACACTTCCTGCCCTTTTTCTCTCCATGTATGACTTTATTTAGTGCAACTTTTCTCCCATTTGGAACTTTTTAGAAAATAAACCTTTTCCAAAGAAAATAAACTTTTTACATGTTTAAAAAAATAGTGACAAAGTACAAAAAAGTGACCAGGTCCAACATTTGTGCTGTTTTGAAGCATTCACTAACCAACTAACTAACTAACTAACTAACTAACTAACTAACTAAACTAACCGTGGAAGAAGGCAGGTAGGGTAGCTCTACCTCTTTAAATTTCTTATGTACTTTTGTAACTAGTGGAGTTTTCCCATGTGATCATTTCCTTCCAGAGTATCAAGAGCAAAGTCACCTTTTGACCATGACTGTAATCCCATGTGACTAGCCTGTAAAAGGGCACTGTTACATGTCTCTAATGTATGTCGCATTTTCCTCCTTTCTTATTCTCAGATTCAAATATATAGTGCTCTAATCCTGTTTCTTTCTGAGCATAACTAATTACCATTCCATAACATGTGAGTTGTTGAACTTGTTGAACCATTCCAATGCTTTTGCATTTTACAGCAGAATGCCAAGGTTTTTGTTCTGCCAAGCCTCAGTGGAGTTGAATATTGCCCAAAATGTTTAGGAGGATCTTCAGAGTGAAGCACACACATTTGCTGAGCCTCTTAGAAGAGAAAGTTAAGCTCATTTGCTTGATCCTAGAAGGAGAAAATTGCAACAGCATAATAAAGAGTAGAGCTTGGAGGAGCTTCATACAGCTGATTCACGCACAGAGAAAGACCCAGATGCACTATCATTAGTGTCTGATTCTCTTAAAATGAGTAATGAGGCAACAGTGGCAAGAGAGTGATTATAGTCCACCATCTGCATGTCTAGATGTTTATTATATAATGCTGGAGTGGGGCTCAGTGGCAGCAGTGTAAGCGGTATAAGCTGGTATTAAAGTGGCCTTACCAAAACTAAAGTCAAGCCTAACAACAAACAGCTGATGAAATAATGAACATTCTGCTCTTTACAGTGACTTCATGTAAAAGTTTGTTTAGGTTTCTAAACAAGCCATATAACATAATCTATCATCTGTTCTTATTTCTTATCATTTAATTTCATTCTTTTCTTTTTTTCTTAGAAAAATGGAAGTTCTCAAAATTGCTCTAATACACAGATCAAAGTGACTGATCTGTTCACCATTTCAGTTTTACTTAAAGTTCTATGTACATACAAGAACACATGGAAGGTTTGACCTGATTAAAGGATACACATATTGAGTACAATGTTAGATACACAGTTCACCAGAAGTGCCAGGGGACCCTGGTGACATATCTGAAAATATACAGTTGACAGTGAGCTTCGTATTATTCCTTTGCTCCTGAAACACAGGACCTGATAAAATCCGTTAGGTGGACACAGAGCAAACATCTTTGAAAAATGCTCACATTCATGTGTAATCTCAAGAATTCTTTTTTGTATCACATATGCAGAAGTGCCTCCCTGGCTGCTGGGTGTTGAATGGGTGGAAAGGTGGGGTTTGTGTAGAGCTACTTCCCATTATTGTGGAGTACTTCTTAGGACATGAACTGTGTGATTTTAGCAGTTGGGGAAGAAGAATTGTGACCATTTTCTTTTATGTCCTTTTATTTTGAAATATTGGTGTTTGAAGTATTGAACTATTTTACATATATATGATGTTCTAATGTTAAACAACAAAACAGAGAGATGCGATTTTAACCTACGGCTGGAAGGATGTACATTAGGTAAAGCACGTGGTAGGTGAATGCACACATTGAGTCTGAATGACTCATAGAGTACAGGCTGCTATACAGTAAGTGAGATCACAACACCTCTTACACAGGAATTAGTCAGACCTGTCCATTAACTACACCAATTCCTGTAAGTTATTTGGTCATCAGTATGTTTAGGGATTCTCAATCTGGGCACCACCCAAAAATCCTACAGGAATGATGAAAACCTTATATCACAGAAGCATTTCATTCCACATGTATAACTTAAAGGCAGTTAGAAATCCGTTAGGACACAGTTAATGATTAACATGAGAAAAGTTCTGTATTTAGTGATCTAGTATTCACAAGCATTCAGCAATAAGTCTGAAAAAATGTTTTTGTTAGGTTTTACTAAACATGATACAGTACACAGTATGTAGGAGTTTGTTAAACCTACATCCATTATATATAATAACATAGAACGTGAAATATAAAGAAGAAAATGATATAAAATAACGGGATTCCACCATGTCTAAGAAGTGTAGGTGAACGTTACAGTGGAATGATGATAAACAGGGACATTCAGCACTCACGTGATTTAAAAGGATCTTTTCCTGAGCCATACTACTAGGGGCGTGGTTAGAGTTGTGATGTCACACCTCCTCTGTTCTGTATCTGAGACTCTGTCGCTTTTTCAGCTTATCACCGTGGATCACACACTGGATGTGAGAAAAAAAACAACAAAAAAAAAAACAAGTGAAGTGTTTGGATGTGCACTGAAATCTGACCTTGCTTTCCGAGAAATCTTCCTTTGGACGCGTTAAGAGGATACTAAGAGGATACTGTTGCTCCTGCAGTTTGGCTGAAGACAAACGTGAAAGAGGGAGAAAGTCAATAAACAGACTGTCTGACCTTGTGTTTGGGTTTGTTGTTTGTGATAAGCTGTTTTATCTTCGATCTTTCACCCGACCTGAACATGGATGAGGACAGTAGAGGTAAGGCTACGTTTTATTTTATGTCCATTGCTGTGGCGGATTTATTTATAGGGGAGGAAAACAAGCGGTTTTTTTTATTAATAGCACGTGTAAATATGGTCTTATATAATGTAAATGCTTCTTTAGCTGTAGTTCCTGTACTGCTTCCATTATAAAAGGTTACAGACTGATTGAAAAAGTTTCTTCTTCTTCTTCTTCTTTATTATTATTATTATTATTATTATTATTATTATTATTATTATTATTATCAATAAGAAGGTGACAAGCAAAATAAAGTGTATTATACATAACCCATAAATATCATTTCCTCGGTGTAGTCGGTGTGCTTTATGCCGAGGGAGCAGTTTATAAAAAATAATCTGTTTTCCATGTGTTCATTTCATTAATTTTGCTTTTTGTTTCAGTTATTGAATAAGTTTATTCAACGCTAGTATTAAGTCGGTTGTGAGGGCCACTGGCTCTCAAAGTGAGGTCCATGATCATTTTAATAAAACCCTTAAATAATTGGAAAACAAAAACATAACATAAACATAAATACAACAATTGACAACTTGGACCTGCTCTTTCTGTGGAAAATTCATCAATAAAAAGATTAAATAAATAGCCAGAATATTACTATACACACAGAATAATGAGCCTGATATTTGAATATTTCAGAAAATAATTAGTTTTTTTACAGGGGACTCTAGCTGCAAAAATCGTAAGACATTGATTTGATTACAGTGTGCTGTAAGTCTGTGGCCATTTTTAGTTCTTTAGGCAAGTCATCAGCATAGGAGAAGTCTATGTATTTCTAGAAAAATCTACTATATATTGCCAAAGACGTTGTGGACACCTGACTATCACACCCATATGTGGTTCTTCCAGAAACTTTTAAAATGATGGCTGTGCACCAGGCCCGACCTCCCTAATGCTCTTGTGGCTGAATGAACACTAATTCCCACAGCCATGCTCCATTATCTAGTGGAAACCCTTTCAAGAAGAGTGGATTAACAGCAGAGCAGCAACTCAATATTAATGCTAATGGTTTTGGAATGTGATGATCAACACTCAGCTGTCCACATACCTTTGAACATAAAGGTAATATTGTAATTTGATGAGATATTGTGTAGGCACATGCCCGCTGTAATATCTGAACAAACAGAATGAAAGGTGTGAATAATTTGTTGGGACGTAATGAAAAATGATAATAATGATAGACAAATATCACAGATTTCAATATATCATTATCTGTCTTTGAAGCCTTTTCAAAACAGATGACATTTAGAGATAAAACAAAACAATCTGATTTTTATTTGGCTAGCATTGAATTCAACCATCATAGCTCTCACTCTACTCTGTTTGTCACCTTTTCAGCAGACTAAAAGAAAAATGCTTATTTCCTGTAAATTGTCACCCCTGGATTTTGTGTTGCTTTAATAACATCATCAGTTATAGCATTTTGTTAAAAATACAACTTATATAGTTGTACTACAGTATCCAGCATTCTAATGCCTGTGGTGTGTGTGTGTGTGTGTGTATCAGCAACTGATGAATTGTGAAGCCAAAGTGAATGTCTCCTTCATTCCAACATTTTCATTGACTTCCTCAGTGCTACAAGAGCTTGTGTGTTTTATTTGGCTGTGGAAAAGACCAAATGGAAAAGCTTTCTTCCATTTTCTTTGGCAGGAGGTTGAAAAGGTTGAAAAAGAAATGCTCTGAATTAAAGCCATGCTGCATGGGCAACCTGACAAACTGTCTCAGTGGTGTTTTTTTTTATGTGTAAATAAACTATGTGTACAAGCAGTAGCTAGTGTTACCAATAGGTAACTTGCACCAATGCACGGTCTAGTGAAGTTTGGCAGTGATCTGTGCTTTTATAGAAAACTCAATGCCACTGTTGTCTGGCTCTCCTGAGGGTGCTGTCTGGCACAAGATGAGACCCAGGCAGGAGTCATCACCTCATTAATACTAATTATATGGAGCGTCAATCCTGACCCAACACACTGACAATTGACTGTTTTGTATTTTGTTTAAAGATGCAGACCCTTTCAGTAAATTTCAGCTTCATCAGTGACATTTGTTTTTGAAAAGTCAAAAACGATCTGAAACATAACAGGATCTTCACTTAATAATGAGTGGTGTTTGCACAGCAAGAAAATGTTTGCATGTCTACTATATATAGTTTGCATGTATCAGCTGAAGCTTTTGAATTAATTCCATTGAGAGTTTTTCCTGCATTTGAAAAAACAGACAAAGGAGCATGTGAAGTGCTTTTTGTTGTCTCAGTGACACATATGGAACTGCTTTATAGGAACATTGGCTTTTAAGCTGTTTTCCCAGCAGGAGAGGGAGATGAGTGAGGTGATGGCATTTTGTGTGGTTGTAATATCTTCATTCTTGACATAGAAGTAGAACAGGAAAAACAGAGTTTCTGTAACAGCTCTTGATTCTTATTGTAAAAAATATAACTAGGTTCAAGTTTTTTGGCTGGTACAATAAGCCTTTCTCTGTGTCTCTTTTAGAAAAGGGTCCTCACAGAAGATTTTTTAAAAAATAAATGCTCTGTTTTTATTTTTTTCATAATAAGCTCCTACTACAGGGTTTATGAAAGCTTATAATTGCATAGAAATAGTTAGCCTGTTTTCTTTGCTAATGGCAAGTTGAATTAGAATCAATTTCAGAAAGTTAAAGCTAATGGTAAATATTGGTTATTTACAAAATTATTTGCTTCTGATTAAATCATTAGCCAACTACTACTGTATATATGAGTAGATCTCATTGGCTGGATATTTCTACTTGCATTGCATGTGTAAGATTTTCACGCATTAATTCTACTTTTGCATAAGTTTCATTTCATTGTATTAGTTCCTATTGAGAAAAGAATCTCCTCTTTATTTTTTTTCTTTAGTTTATATATTACTATAGACTAGATAATAACTATTATAAGAAAAAAGGGTACTTTAAATATTTATGTAATTAAAACATGTATAACACAACATGGTCATGGTCAAGGTTGGTATCATGTTAGATTTTATGTCCTGAGAGGAACGGTTCATCTTCAAACATAGTCACAAATTATAAAATATTAAAGAATCATGTTTATTTGAAGTTATTACACTGGTCTGTTTGATCTTGATTGAATTTGATTTGTGTTGTTTTGTTCACACACAAAGGACGATAATGCTGAGAATTCTACAACAGTATATGTGAAGAACAGATCACATATACCATGAGATGTAACACAGCAAATATTTGTATTTATTTCCACAGTATTTTTGCTAATATGCTTGTGAAATGAATGAATGGCTGTGACAAATGCAAATCAGAAACTGGTAACAGTGTTTTATAGAGAGCTAAGCTCTTTTTTCATGTCCATCTGTTTTACTTGTTATTCCAGTGCATAAGCAATTAATGCAGGTGCTGCTGAACAAACACAAATTTGCCACAAGCTAAAACCTTTTAATTTGCACATTGACCTCTAAATTAATTGGAATATGTGCAGAGCAAATAATAGTGATTTTACTGAGAATCCAGGATGCAATAAATCTTTTTTGAGAAAAGCAATCACATGAAGTCAGGACACTCAGGAGAATCCTCCAAGCCAAATACGCTCATCTCGGCTGCTTTCATCAATCCAATTTGACATCATATTGAATTACTCAGGTCTCATATCTTGCCCATGAAAATGGCCCCCCATGAGACTATCCAACCCGTTGCTAACATTAGTCACCTAAGAATGACCTCACTCAGTGTGTATCTCTTTCCGGAATTGACAGAGTATATTACTCCATATTCTTGGAACATGGAACTGCGTTTAATCCGAATATATGATTTTTGGGAATAAAAGTTGAAGGTAGTGTATAATAATATACAGATTAAGAGTGAAAAAGTGTATAGAGGGACTAAGGACATGCAGTGAAGTTTGTTAAAGGCACTGATTCACTGTTCGGTTAAAGCTGTTAAGATTACTTTGCATTTAATTTGCATGGCCAAATCTAAAATCAACTCCTTTTACTCATTGTTCTGCATTTCACAGAAGGTAATTAAATCATTCATTAATTTGTTCATTGTAGTGAAGCATTTTATTAACAGTCACCATTGCATTTCTGTATTTTTTGCTTGTATTGTTAAAAACGTTGGCAATATTTGTCACAGTTTATTGGGTAGCTGTTTTTTTGAAGGTCACTGGGTATGTAATTACATCGTTATGTAATTACACAATTACTGTTGCATCTTCAAGGAAGGTTTAAAGCAGAATAGCCAATACATGAATTATAATACTCTATCAGATAGTGTATACATTTCTCTAACCAGTCTGCATTATTGACTGTGGTTTTGGCTTCATGTTACAACATCAGGATATCAGGCAGAAGTCATTGTCTTCAATTTCACATTTAAACATTTTGAAATTATACCTCCAGAGTCTTTTCAGTTCCGTATCTGATGTTGGAATGATGGTAAAATATCACTGAAGAAGGTAAACTGATTTCTACATCCAGCATAGATTTGAGTTACAATCGGATACGTCAGTCCATAAGACAGGTATCATGTGTTGCCGGGCAGACCAATTGATCTGATGATTTTATCTTCTGTTTTATCCAGTAAGCATCATTTCCTTTATAAAAGAACAAAGAGTGCTTTGGAAGGAAATGGCGCACCTTTATACTGTATGCATGTTGGACAGCTTAACATTCTGTTATGTAATGAATAAATAGGCTTTTATTATGATGAAATAAATCCTCTTAAAGAAACAAAAGGAGGTTAAAGCAAATGATATTGCTTTGTCTTTGAGATAAACCTTTGATGAATGTTGAACTTTTTTTCATTCACTGACTACTTTCCCTCAATTGTAAAGAGGTGGATGGTGAGAACAGCAGGAAATCCCACATTAGCTCACTTATGAGCTTTTTTCCTAATGTGTGTCTGTTACAAAAATGTGTCCATCTCTGTCTGTTACAGAGATGGACACAATGTTCTTAAATAAACTATATTAGTTATACAAACACATTCCAGACTGCCAGAGATGCATTATTTCCTATAATTTTATAAAATAATATGAATTAATTACAATTTAACATTTACATATGTAAAGCTACTTATAGTCTCAGGTATATTTTTAAAAAGTGACAAGTTACAATGATTGGTATTTTCATATAATACTAAATACGAGCACATAAATAGATTTGAAGGTGAGTAAAAAGTGTGGCACAAGCAAATTTGTTTCCGCCTCATTTGACCATGACCCTCTGTGCTTCCTTAATTCCTGTCATTTAATAGCTCATAGTTTCCTCAGACACTGTCTAGCATTAAACTAAATTATTCTGTCACTTCCAGCCTTTCCAACCGGTCTGACATTTCACTTACTGTCATTTGACACTTTATGGACAAATGGAACTGGTTTCGAGGAACTGCTTCACCTTATCGTTGTTTTTTCCCTAATGTCATTAGATTTTCTCCTTTCTTTCAACAGTCCCTGAAGACCTTTCTCTAGCAGAAAGAGATGAACTGTCTAACATTCGACGGAGGAAAAAAGAACTACTAGATGACATTGAAGTATGCATGATTTAAATAACAGTTACATGACTTGAGAAAGAAATCGAACCACCATAAAGGCTCACTCTCTTCTTTGTCTTGCAGCGGTTAAAGTTTGAGATTGCTGAAGTGATGACAGAGATTGAACAATTAACATGCATGGGAGAGACGTACGTGTGCCGAACCACCGGATATCCCCTTAAAATGACTGCTTGTGCTGTTAGTTTATTAGTACTTTCAGACGTTTCATCAATAAAAAGTTATTTTTTCTTTTTCCATAGAAAGACCACACAGAGGAATAAGCAGATGGCTATTGGAAGGAAGAAATTCAATATGGATCCTAAGAAGGTATTGGATTAGGTGGTACTGATATGTTTTCTCATTAGAAAAAGATGCTAAGATTTCATTAGGGTATTTATATATTTATATTTATAGGGTATCCGGTTTCTTTTGGATAATGATCTTCTGCAACACACACCTGAGGACATTGCACAGTTCCTATGCAAAGGAGAGGGCTTGAATAAAACAGTCATCGGAGACTATTTAGGCGAAAGGTAAGTCGCAGCATTGCTTTAATGCATCTCCATTACTGATACTGAATCACGTGTCCTCTTATAGTCTCAGCCCATCAGCGCACATCCACTGATAACATACAGGATTGTTTAATATGGTAACACATATTATATTTTGTAACACAGCTACAGAAAACTGAATTTTTAATACTGCCCGAGGTTCAGTTTTCAGCCCCACTGGGATATCAATACAAGAGTTTCCTTCAGCCTGAATCTATTCCTTGAAGACATATTTCCAGCTTCATTAGATTGATGTAAAACTGGCTATGTTCCCAAATATTCTCCTACTGAAATGTTTGACCATATAACCAATAATCTCGTGTTGGAGATGTTTGTATGCGTGACATTGTTAGTAGCGTGTGTGTGTTAGCAGCAAAGCATGGAGACAAACCCTTTCTATCATGTTGAACATTTCCTAAAGTATTTAGGATAAATAACATAATAAATAAACTTTTTAAATGAGACATTTCAGTGCGACCTTCACTAGGATTACATTATACTTTATTATAGATGAAAATCTTTCATCACATAAAGCTTTTCCAATTGACATAGAAACAAATAAACTTTTGCTGACTTTTGGTTTAAGAGTTACATGCAGTTTAGGGTAAATTCTAGTCAAACCAGTGCACTAGATAGAACGGCCAACTTGGTAGCCGAATCTCAATAGCCATCTCCTCTGAATGCATGTGTGGTTTGTATAGACCAATGTGGTGTGTAAATCTTCAATATTCATACTGTATGTGACCTGACCAGCCCTCATCCCAACACCACTTCCATACAACGATTTTACTGTGAACAGTCTGTGTACAGGTAGATTAATTTATACAGACGAAATTTATTCAAAAAGAAGTCTTTCTTTTCATTGGCTATATTTTGTAAACAGTGATGAATTATTTACTTTTGGCAGTTAAGTCAAAGCTAAATGCATTTGTATTTGCATAGCTCGCTTATCTGTTATCGCTGAGGCTGAAGGTACATTTAGGCTGTGTAATGAAACTGCTGTTAATTAGTCAGTAAATTTGTATTTTTTAACTACTGGCTTTATTGCGCCTCTGGAGGTTCTATATGCTTAGTTCTTTTATAGGCAGGATTATTCACAGCATTATTAAAAAACGTACATTTGTACATGTGTAAATTTTCATATTTCTATTTTTTGTTTGATTAAATTGGTGAGTGTGTGAACTCTTAATGGTTCTGGAAATGGATCATTTTATAATTTTTTTTTCCTCAGGGATGATTTTAACATTAGTGTTCTACAGGCCTTTGTGGAACTACATGAGTTTGCAGACCTCAACCTTGTGCAAGCTTTACGGTGAGCAGTGCTTGTCAATATACAGTAAGCTGTAATTACAAGTAATTCTAATGTTCTGTTAAAGATACGTTACAGAATATAAAATATATGACTACAATATATGGCTATTTTAGTCACATTTCTCATATAATATTTTTCCAGAAAAAAACTAAACATGCCAAATATTTCCACTGTCATCAAATGCTGTCTTATTTCCTCTCTCGGTCAGGCAGTTTCTGTGGAGCTTCAGACTCCCTGGTGAGGCTCAGAAGATTGATAGAATGATGGAAGCTTTCGCATCACGATATTGCCAGTGCAACCCAGGCGTCTTCCAGTCCTCAGGTGAGAATCCTAGTGACAGACCTGAAAAGGATTCTCCAGGCTTTGAACAGCTCAAACAAATCACAATTACAGCTATGATCAAAGTTATTTAAGAACAGTCTCTTTACAGTCAGCTCACATGTGACCTGAATAATTTAGCATTTATACAAGCACTAGTTACATTCCATCTTCTATAGGAACGAATTAAAGGAATTTCTAATGACTGCATATCCTTTGAGAAAAGAGCCCTCTGGGATCAACAGTGCTGAGGTTGGCTTAGAAACAGTGTGAAGCACTACAAAATGCAGTTTTGGCAAGAGAAAAAGGCCAACGTGCAAGAACGAGCCATCGTTTATTTAGAAATGCTCTGTGCAAATCCATCAGGGTTTTTTTTTGTCCAAACAGGTTTCTTTAAAATAGGTTCACAATTAATTAACTGGAGTGGAAAGCAGTATATTGTGTCTAAATTCATCATAGAGTTTGGGTTTGGATGAAAAACTCTGCCAAGCTCAAGGATAGTTTCTGATTTCGCTGGAAAATTCTCTAGCCATTTCCAGAAAGCTCTTTATTAAATATTGACAGTGTCTTTGCTCCACAGACACGTGCTACATCTTGTCATTCTCCATCATTATGCTCAACACCAGCTTGCACAACCCCAATGTCAGAGACAAGCCAACTGTCGAGAGATTCATCTCTATGAACCGTGGCATCAATGAAGGTGGTGATCTGCCTGAGGAGCTGCTCAAGGTGAAGCTTCGCAGAGTAACAATGATAAGAATCAAAAAATATGAATGTGATCTTAATCCACACGTATTCTTTATTCAGCTGGTCTTTCTATATGTCTTATTTTCGTACAGAATTTATATGAAAGCATTAAAAATGAGCCATTCAAAATCCCTGAAGATGACGGCAATGATCTGACACACACGTTCTTCAATCCAGACAGAGAAGGTTGGCTGCTTAAGCTAGGCAAGTCACACTGCTATATTCCTCTAATTATATTTTTTCACAGGTAGAGAAAAATAATAATATGATAAATGAAAATAAGCAGAAAAAGGCCAAACCGACACAAGAATTTATAAATGTTGTAGTGGCCACACCAGGGATTTACACACTGCTTCAGCTGAGAGAGGCACAGCCTTTTGACTGCAGCTGCTGGGTTCTCTCTGAGGACCTTTATTCTCTTCTCTCACTTTTCCCTCTTCTTCTTTTTCTCCTCACTCAGATTAAGTGCCATTTTTATTTCACTGAAACAAAATCCTGTTTTTTTTACCCCGGTTAAATTATACTCTTGTGCCGTTTGTTCTGAGCTGCTGACTCAATCTCACTGATTGTTTCCACTGTGCAAAAAAAAGCAGGCTCTTTTATTAGCCCCTGTTGTAACACATGATATTTTACGTTCAGCATATTTTCTTTAGGATGCACATCATATTCTGTGAATCGGATTAGTAATTTGTACAGAACGCTTCAGACAAAGCAGCCTGTTACAAACAACAGCATGAAACAGCAAGTGGGGTTTTGTTTTTGTGTTGTATTTGTTAATGCATGACCCTGAAGTTCTATACAATCACAAAACTATTATTCTGTACAATATGAACATTAGATTATAAATTTAAATCATGAAATAGTGAGCGAGAAAATGACCTATTAAATGGGATTACGGATTATTTTCTCAATCTGTTAACTGGAATTAAATGATCAAGTGTGATTTTAAGATATTGAGCCATATGTTCAACACCATATGTTTCATAATTGTGTTTGTTTAAGCAGTACTTTGAGGTAAAAGGTCTCACGTATATTCAGTGTCAAATAAAAACATACATATTTGATGTTAACTCATTTTTTCAAACGCAAATAAACATTATCATTCAGAGTTCTCATTTGAATTTAACAGCTAACTATGAAATACCTGGATTATTACTGCAAAGCTTTATAACCACAATTACTATTTACAATTACTACTAATTCTGTAGGCCTGACATATTATTCATATTGAAGTAAGTATTTTAAGCATGTTATCACTGACATCATCATTGCTTATTTCTCTCACAGGAGGAAGGGTAAAGACGTGGAAAAGGAGATGGTTCATTCTTACTGACAACTGCTTGTATTACTTTGAATATACAACAGTAAGTAAAGCTACCAAATGGTGATATATGTATAATCATAAAAATTTAGGAGAAAAGGAACGTTAAAGAGGTCTAATCAGTGAATTGGACCTCAATATAATCATATGGCATTACTTACAGTTGAGGGGTGAGGAAGTAAATTTATGATTCTGGTGGTTTGGTCTTGGCATCCTTCACAATGTGCGGTATTAGTTTGATCGAAATAAAAAAAAAGTTAATATGTCAAAGATTGACATTTTTTAGTACAAATTTTAACTAAATGGTCAAATATATGCATATAAAATTGTGCTAAGAAAATATATTATTTTAAATGAACCTGATTTAAATCAATGATTTATTTATGCAGCATGAAAATGATGTATGAAATGTTCATACACATGAACTTGCTTTGACTCGGTGCCCATTACAGCTAATCCAGTACAGCTGTACCACATGAAAGTTCACACTAAAACAAGTTCAAAGCCCACTAACATAGGAGAGATGAGCTGGCAATCCTAAAGCAATCACCCCCTGCTGTGAGTTCTTGTGAGTGACAGGAAATTTTCTTCCAGTGACATGAGCCAGATTTATAGCAGTTATAATAATAGCAGCTTCGTGTGCAGTCAGTTTCTTCACCGTCTTAATCTCTCGCTCTCATAAACAAGCTGCAGAATAAAGCCTTAAATTTGCTTCTGTATTTCCAGGACAAAGAGCCTCGTGGGATTATTCCACTGGAGAACCTCAGCATAAGAGAGGTGGACGAGCCAAGAAAACCAGTAAGCATTGCTATTAGTGATCCTGTCATGAAGGAAAATGATTTCTCATTTGAATGACATTATAAAATGTAACACTTTGATTATCATCTTTTAGAACTGCTTTGAGCTCTACAACCCAAGTCATAAAGGTCAGGTGATCAAAGCCTGTAAAACAGAAGCAGACGGCAGGGTTGTAGAGGGAAACCATGTGGTGTACAGAATATCAGCCCCTACTCCTGAGGAGAAAGAGGAGTGGATCAAGTCCATCAGGTACACCTCATCACAGTTTCTAACATGTGGTTTGTTGTAACTTTATACATTCTTATCCAAGTAATGATAATGCTAGGTGAAGAACACAGCTAAGTGTCAGAGGTACTGGTGTACACTATGACTTGTCCACACTGTCTGACTGATAAGAGTAAAGTGCATGACAGACCAGAGCTCTGTGATAGTGGATCTTCTGCTGGATAAAACAGCACCGATTGTTGCAGAGAGTTAAACTAAACTAAGCTACACAGATTCTTCCAATTCTGTCACTCTTTTCCTGTGGGAACTCAATCATCCTTTTTTCACATTGAGTGTTTCTGGAAAGAGCTTTAAAGAATAGCTTTTAGTTGTAAAGACACAGCAGATCTGTATCTGCATGTGAGTATTTAAGGTCCCATGCCTCAGTTTTTACAGTGATTTGTGACTGGTCCAGTGTGCACACAGATGGTTTGTGCAGTTAATGCTGTATCAGCAGGTCCTGTGGCACTGCTGGGAACCGTGAGCCATTTTTCCTCTTTAACCCTTCACTACTAATAAAGAGAAAGTGTATTTATCTCATGTTGGCAGTGAATAAAACATTACATAGTCCTAGAGTGCAGCATTGTATTTCTTTAGCCTTATAACCAGGATTTTCTATATTCATTGGAACCTCTTATGATTTACAGGGCCAGCATCAGCAAGGACCCGTTCTACGAGATGCTGGCAAGCAGAAAGCGGCGAGTTGCCACTAAGAAGTGACAGCAAGATGACCTTTACAGGTGTACTGATCTCTAATAGAGAGTCTATTGTCTGCTCATCTACAGAGGAGCTTATTAAATCCTAAAGGAGGTTAGCTGCAGGACACAGAGACTCTCAGACTCACAGAGACATCAAAGACTCTCAGCAGTAAAACTCTCCATGCTTGGTGGATACTTAAACGTGGGAATCTGCAGAAAAGCTGAAGTGTTCATCACTTGTTGAAGGAAAAAGGACAGACACAGTACCACATTGCCCTCTACTGTTCATCTGCAGCAATTACCACACATTCTTACTAATACTGTATTATAGTATATTCTAAAATTGGTCTCTCATTCTCACATTAGTATTATAATTATCTTATTGACACCTATTTACCTGAGAATAAATAATAAAAAAAACATGTAGTGCCATAGTGTCCATTAAACAAAAGGCCTTTCAGTATTTTTTTAATTAATCTATTATTTAAAATTATTTTATGACTACAGATGTATCATGCGATCAAAATCAGCAGGACTGATTATGTGAGGTTTTTCCACACAACTATACTTTGTTAAAATTGTTTTAAGTCATATAAGCAAATGAAGGATGTTGTGTCTGTGATGCCTTTAAAGTTTTAGTGAAACTCAGTCTTTGGTTACAGGATTTTATTCTAATAATCTACGACAATGTTGAGACGATGTTCAATTGTGTCGGTCTTTCTGTGAAGCCATGGAGCTACAGTAAAAGTCCAACTGAAAATGGATTTTAAAACTATTGGCCATTTGAATTATGAATATTTTCAGAAACGTAAACTAGTCTTTTAAATCCATTAGTGGTCATTGGTTATGGTCCATGAATGAGTGCTTATAAGTTAAATGAGGCAAAGGACCAGTGGGGGTAGGTATGGGTGGGGACTGGAAACTGGCAACAAAAACCCAAAATGTGAATATGTCTACTGTGAAAACTCAAATTGAATGAGTAATAAATAAAATAGAAATTTTGAAAAAAGGTTTACAAAAGTGTCATTGTATTAACACAGCAAAGACTTAAAAGTGTTTTTGTTTGTTTGTTTGTGTGTTTTATTCAAAAGGTGAGAAAAGACCTCACCCTGTACAAATCCAAACACTCAACCCATCATCACATACCTATCCATTCATCCCAACAAAAATCTGTAAACATACTGAGAAAATATTACAATTGTAGACATTAAGGCCTATTCCCTCTTAATTAATACAGAATGTACAACATAGAATTTTTCAACATGCTACAGTAAAATGTAGGATTTTATTATAATCGTTTTCACTGATTTTTGTCAAACAAAGTGGGAAATATTTTGGAACATGGCCTACATTATGCTGAGTGGTTTTTCTAAAACAAGTGTTTATACTGATCTCCTGATACAGGATTGAAATTAATAACTGATAGTACAGTTTAACTTAAATTCACAGTATTTTTAACACAAAATGATTAAAACTTACACTCAAAATCACCCACATCCATACATGATATAATGCAATTACATTTTTCCTATGTGAAGAAATGTGGAAGATTCGGTATAATGCCATTAGATGGATCCTGGAGATTGAGTCTTGTGTTTAAAAGCAATGACACAAATGGGGAAAGTAGGCAGATAATATCAAGTGTGTCCAGGTTTACTGTGGTGTAAGTGCACACAAAGAACTAAAAAAATCTGTTCTGTTGAGGACAGAAAGGTGGAAACAGTGACATTATACTGTAGCTTGCAGCCGAGAGACAGTCTTTCTACTTTTATGCAGCATTTTAGTTCACTTTTTTCCAT
This sequence comes from Tachysurus vachellii, assembly GCF_030014155.1. Taxonomy (NCBI): domain Eukaryota; kingdom Metazoa; phylum Chordata; class Actinopteri; order Siluriformes; family Bagridae; genus Tachysurus; species Tachysurus vachellii. The sequence goes on along the minus strand of NC_083461.1, from coordinate 17,079,073 downwards.
CATTCCCAGATACGTGTCCTTAAAGGGAGAATGTGTGTCATCTTCACAAGTGAGAAAGTCCTGAGTCTATGTCTGAGCAGCAATTTTGATGATAAAGCTCCAGGCTTCTTCTTCCGGTTTAAGTGTATATATTAATTTTTTTTTTTTAAACATTTTTCATTGAGTTTTTCTTCAATGTTCAGGTGTACAGCGTGGTAAAAAAATCCTTAACCCTAAAAAAGTGTAAAGCATTTATTTAATAATGTAGAATATTTACAATATTTAGTAAAAGTGTAAAATGCTTTCGATATTACAATATTTAGTAAAGTGTAAAATATTTACAATATTACAATATTTTGTAAAGTGAAGTTTTCCTTTGTCCTCTGAGACCTAGGTGGGGAAAAAACCAAAATATGAAAACTAAGCACATCTTGTTTAATTTTACCCCATTCAACATCCAAAAGTATTTTACTATAATTAATATCTCACCATAGGTCAGAGGCAGATCTCCAGAATTCACTGTTTCCTGTGAAAAACAGAGAGCGCTGCATTTATTTGATTGCCTTGTAATGAGAGTAAGTAGCTCAAGAACAGTTTATTAATTCCCAAAGAAACGTACAAAATGGACTTACATCTGCACGGCACAGGGCCTGTCTCTCCCATGTCTCCTTCACGTAAGGAAATCTTCCTATTACTGTTAGAGGAAATATGGTTCACGTCTCCATATTTGATCTCTGCAACTACTTCATTATGACAGAATCCTTGGACATATCCATTATAATGCTTAACAACATTACCTGCAGCAAGAGAAGTTCAGTCTGGAGCAGAATTTTACATCATAAAAAATATTCTTTTTAAATCATAATGTCATGTTGCATACCTAAGAAACCACTGACGAATATCCTTCATACATGGCAGTTTGGGACGGTGAGGAGAACTATCTTTGTCAGAGCTGCGCTGGTGCTTACGGCTCTTCCTCTCTTCATCATTCCTGCCTTTCCAATCATGCTTGTCTGAGGACCGTCCCTCTCTGTGAGGTCTATCCTCTGACTCATGCCTCCTCTTCTTCTTTTTCTTTTTGTTCTGTTGGCTGGAGCTGCTGTCCTGGTTCTTGACAGACATGTCCCTTTCTGAACTACTGCAGAATGTAAGAGGTATTAGTTTAGGTATAAAACTACTCTTGGGCTTGGAAAAGTATTTACATTAGGGACAGTTCTCTGTGCTGCAGATCATGGACAACAGAAACAAGGAACATGTTTACTTACTTGTGCTTGTCTTTATTTTTCTCCTTTGATTTTTTATATTTCTTGGCCCTGCACTCCTCAGACATGCTGTCTTCACCAGACAAGCTGCGTTTTCTGGTCCCATGCCGGGGCAAAGGGCTAGTGGTACATGGAGATGAGGGCTTTGCTCTATTTCTGCTCCGCTCTCCATTGTACTGAAAAAAGGATGTTAACAGCCACACAGTCATTTCAAATTATAACCATCACTAAAAAGCTTGATTTCATTAAAATTGTAAATCATATCTGAAAAGCAGCCAAAGAGATGTTTCATACCTTGTCAGAATGTTTGAAGCCATTGACTTGATCATGTCCTGACCCATTTGTACCCATGTGAGACTCGGAGAAGATGTTAGATCCGTTTGTCTTAGGCGAGTGTGAGCTTGAACTATTAAAGTGAGGACTGTGCATGCCATCGTTTCCACTGGCTGCCTTGGCAACACCAGAAGGCTTAGGAGTACCGTTGTCCAAGATTCTGCACCGGACCACCTTTCCATTGCTGAGAGTAAATCTCATCTTGATACTCTTCATGCCCGTGGGGTGGACGGGTTGATGAGAAGCCGAGGATGGGGTGGAAGAGTAAGACACATTGGAGGTGGCTTTGCTCACGCTGCTGATGTCACTGCTGCTGGGCTTTGAGCTGTTGTGGTACTCCTTTGAGGAGCCGTTGTCATTGACATACGAGTTATTCTGTAAAATATGTAAAAAAGTTACCTAAGGTAGATCTGACATTTTTGAATATCTTGTCAATAAAAAGCTCTCAGTGCATGCCGTGGCTCTACCTTTAACATAGTAGGAGGGAGCTGTGGACCTATAATTGTTGAGGAGGTATAAGAATGCCCGTTTAGCTTAGGTGTTACTGGTCGGGGAGATGAGTGGCCTGGAGTAAAACCCTTCTGGTTAAAATCTCCATTTTTCAGATCTGTAGACCTAAAAAATAAATCAGAGTAGAACATTTTAACAAAAACAGGGACATCTCAATTAAACAGTGTATTTAACAAGCATTAATAACTCTAACATACCCTTGCTTGATGTAGAACAGCAGGTATGCTTGCTGGTTCAGCACAGTTTGTATATTAGTAGGAGTCACTGATGAATCATTCATCTGATACCACTGGCCATTACTTGCCTGAAACAAAGCACCACACCTTTCCACATTAGTCCATCCATCAGCACCATTAGAAAGCTCTTGTTTAAGCTTGATCAAAGCTTGAGAGCTAAACATGTGCAGTAGGTCTCACTTTTACATAGCAGTAGTAGTGTCCGGCATAGCAGCTGAAGCCTGAGTGCACCAGCACAGCATACAGCCCGTAAATCTGCGGCTCTCCGTGAGACTGGGACATGTATGGTCGCAAGTCAAAGTACTCAGTGTATCTCACATCCTGTGTGGAGAATGAATTACAGTGCATTACAGCAACAGATTATTTTAGTATTTATTGTACAATGATCTGTCACGTTAAACAATTTTCCAAGCTTATTAAAACATCTACAGGAGATACTGACCTTGGAGATTTTGCCTCCATTGAAGTCGTCAAAGCGCTTCAGAGAGACAGTGAGCACATTGGAGTTGCGGTGAATGCTTAATCTTTTTGAAGCCTGAACCGTTTCCTTACAGCTACAAGAAGAACAGAATGAATAAGACTTATATTTTAGACTTTACATTAATAGTCAGCCTTATCTATTATTTTTTAATGTAAAATTCATGTCCATATTACAGTAAAAGTTATTATCCTATAAGTATGGGCTCAGAGATGCCATGTGACACTTACGTGCTGCACTTGTAGGCATTCTCCCAATCGAGCTGTTCAGCCTTAACAAACTGCTCAAAAGCAATGAGAATAGTTGGGGAATTCTGTAAAAGAGCACAAGGAAACATAACTTTAATTTAACACTGTGTTAAACAAAGTCCTGTAGATGCTACACGAGGCCTGTATTGATCATGTAAGGACAAACATCTTTTCTGAAATAGATGGTCTATACAGTTCACTATAGTTCCAGCAGTAGTGCAGTAAACATTCGATAAGGGTATCAATTTTATTTCACATACCTTGATGTCCAGTGCAATATCCAAATAAGGATCAAATGTGTCTGATACTGCTTTGCAGTTCATACACTTCACTGTGGAAACGTAATTCAATTAGTCACTCAGTCAATAAAGTTCTCAGCTTTACCACATTTACAAACAGTGATACTAATAAAAAGTATATGCATATGATATGATTTTTAAAATCTAGCAGTTATCTCCATCATATAAAAACTAGTAGATAAATATATAAGTACATAATTGCCAACTCACCTCTGGACCTCAAAAATCCTCCAAATATCTGATGGATCAGAGTAGTAGCCTGCGTTTGCCTGTCCAATCTGAAAATTTGTGTAAAATGCAATCAGATATAATGAAATTTTGTAAACATCAAGTGACAGATTGTATGAGAGTTTTTAATTCAGTTTGGTGTCTTAGTGATTGATTACTGTGTAGTTACTAACAGAGATGAACAGGTTAAAGGCTAAACAGGTTTAAGTGGATCTACAATTTTAGTCTATTTTAACTGATATGTCGTATTTAATTTATGCCAGCCCTCTAAACTTGTCAGGTGCCAGGGCAGACAAGTAATCATTAAAATACTGGGTATCCAACTGGTCTACATATCACATAAAACATATGACTGAACAGTCACTAATAATAAATCTTGCACCACACCGATTTAATTATTTTTTAAGCAGACTCACTCATTGTTAGGCAGACAGGACTTTTGCATAGCATCCACTGTGTACCGCAAGAACTCATGGGCATCTTCTTGATCCCCACACCGGAAATGCTTTGCAATCCCTACACCATGTAAAAGCAAATACATTAAAAATGCTCAAATCCAAACAGAAATAGTGTATTATTTTCATCTATCAGGAGGTGTATACTCACGTTTTAGTTCATGCAACACACCAAGGGGCTTGATGGCATTCCCCGAATTAGCAAACACCTGAATGGTGTGATTCTGCATGATACACAGCATGCAAAATTCGGGCTCATGACCTTTAAGGGAAAATACAGCAGTGATCAGAAACCCAGTATGCAAAATACATCAGAAATTGATGCAGCAAAATGTGTGATGACCCACATGTTTTGGAATGTTCTCTGGACAGCATGTAGTTAGCAAGTGGTGCAGTGTATGAAAGACACTGAAGAGCTGAATTCAGAAAACATGTGTTGCCCAGGTTCTGGAGACCTGCTCCAATACGATGGACTTGAGTCCATGTCAAGCTGAGGCGCTCTGGTGGAAACAGGATCTTTTGCGGCAGACTGATGCCATCGCCACAGCTCACGGCCACTGCATGACAAAGCAGACATAAGATGAGTTATATGCTTACCCTAAATAAAAGACAGATAAGTAAATAACCCTTGGTAGATGAAGTAGAACCTGAAATACTTGCCTTGCTCTTTGGGCCTCTCAGCAGGAAGTGTTGTGTTGCCATCATAATAAGCAACTTTAACGATGAGAGCCACACAGGTAGTCATGCTCCTGGAAAGCTCAGCTGTAGAATAGTTGATACTCCAGCTGGAGCTGCCGTTGTCCAGGCCTCCAGAGGAGACAGGATTCAGGGAGCTGGAGTGCTTACACAGCGCTGACTCAAAGTCAGATTTCTCTGATGATTTCACCACAATAGCCATAGTTCATTCTGCACATAAAGTCACATATGCACTTTATTCGTACGTTATTCAAAACAGCCATACAATATCCATACCATTCATATGTATTTCATAAGAAACTGTACATTCTTATTTTTATATTTTGTTTATTCATTTTTTCCACTGGTCATTGTACAGCTAATAACACGCATTTCATTTGTTTCTCTACTTTGCACAGCTATTTCGATTTTGTTTTATTGTATCTCATTTTATTGTATTTTATTTGACTTTTTCACTCCCCTTTCTATTTGATTCCTTTTTATTTACACCGACAGTAATAAAAAGCATCTCATTGCATGTCATATTTTGTATGACTGTCCATGTGATCAATAAAATTTGAAATGCATGGCATACATTCACTTTTCATAGAATATGATTTACACTAAATGAAATATGATGATTTTATTTCTTGGGCTTATGCAATACAGTTTTTGACGTTGTAAATCATGAGGCCAGCATTTAACGGATTAACAGAATGCTTCCTGAAAACGGGGATATGTGCACGTGCTTTCAGAGAGCCCTGTTGCAGACACAGCGTGTACCCTGCTACGCTACCGGGGCACCACGTGACTTGCAGGAAACGCAGAAGGAATGTCGACATTTCCAAAACCTTGAGCTTCAAACCACCAAGTTTGAAGTAATTCAAATTTCAAGTAGTTTACAAAAAAAAAATCGGTCCAACACTGGGAGATGTTCTTGAATCTACTGTATAACATACGGATAATTTGTGACCCACGAACTGTGAGGCTTTAGCTATGTTACAGAGAACAGGCAGCCTTACATCATCAACATGACTATGAACTGGCGCTAGTTCTGTCACAAGCTCATCATATAACGAGGGCACAGCATAGTATATGTCTGTGTTCAGGTTCATTTGTTAAGTCCATTTTCACATGAAGACTTGATGTGTGCCTACGCAGGGTAGAGTTGTGGGAGAAGTGAAATCCTGGAGCTGCACCGCTGCCCTCCTCCAATTACAACTAGCATGTTATTGCCGCTAAGCTAACTCCGGCTTCCTGGAGACGACACACTCCTCGTGCTTATCACTACTAACATTTGTTTTCTTGACGAAACGCGGAAAAAAAAGTTTCATTGTGCGGCCAACACCATGGTAAGGCACAAAAGTGTAACTGTTATACAAACTAAATTCATAGTACACAGTTTAATCTCGGCACTGCTGTACTTAACAGTAGGTCAAAATCAGTACGCCATCTGGTGGCTCATTATTTTTGACACAGTATCCAGTACTGTATTACGTTGCTTTGGACATGTGGAATAGTACGAATGTGCGAGACAACTACCCCGCGCCGTGCTGCATAAAACCGAGTGACCCGTACATACAAATGCACGCTTTAAAAAGTGGAGGTTACATTACTGTGGTGTTCAGAAAGTGTGCGTGGGGACGCTAGTGGACACCAGGATATCCTGGGACAACTGAAATGCACTGCTCTCGTTTAAACAGGATGCTGACAGATGCACAAGTTTAACAATTAAAATTAGATTCTCACTCATTCATTCATTCATTCATTCATTCATTTTCTACCGCTTATCCGAACTATTCTCAATCTCAGGCGTCATCGGGCATCAAGGCAGGATACACCTTGGACGGAGTGCCTACCCATCACAGGGCACACACACACTCTCATTCACACACTACGGACAATTTTCCAGAGATGCCAATCAACCTACCATGCATGTCTTTGGACCGGGGGAGGAAACCCCCGAGGCACGGGGAGAACATGCAAACTCCACGCACACAAGGTGGAGGCGGGAATCGAACCCCCAACCCTGGAGGTGTGAGGCGAACGTGCTAACCACTAAGCCACCGTGCCCCCTAAACTTAGATTTAAAAATTCTATTACATACACTTTTTTAATAAAGAAAAGTTTAATAATATTTTGACACTATACCATCACTAATGCCAAGGCAGACCATCATAAATTGGCTGGTAGCCAAAATGAGTAAATTATAACTATGTTTGAACCTGCTGACACAGACTAAAGAAGACACGTCTTCAATCTAAGGAAAAAAATATAAGACAGCTTGCATAGAACATGATGTCTGTAGCAGAATGTTTCTGGTTATGTTCTGGTTCATCATCTATTAATTAACACATAAGACCATAAAAGAATCAATGACTTGAACTGATGTAGTGATATCACAAACTAAATGACATAAATGCTCTGTAACTACAACTTCAGTTGATTGCTGTTTTGCACAATACATTACAATAAATTACATTACCTGATGTAACTGCTGCTATAATACTAGGGTCCATTCCAGTATTTCTGCACACGCAATATTGATTGGAAATACAGTATTTACACTGGTCAGCTCTGTGTTTGTGTGTTGTCTTTTGTGAAATGTCTTGTATTTTTTTGTTTGCACTGTCTTTTGTCCTGCACTGTTTGCACAGAACCACTTTATGTGTCTAGGTCTGACTTACTAAAGTCCTTAGCTCTTTGTTTTTCTTTGTTTTATGTAGCACCATGGTCCTGGAGAAACGTTGTCTCATTTCACTATGTACTGCGTCAGCTATATATGGTTGAAATGACAATAAAAGCTTCTTGACTTGACTTGAAATGAATAACAGATTTGACCCAAACTAGTTTAATAATAAATAATTAAATTCACACATTTAAATGATAACAATTTGAGGGCATAGAGACAAAGTAAATTCAGTTCAAATAACATTAGAGAGAGTTTGTTTTGATTTTTTATTTTATTATTGTTTTTTGTTTTGTTTAACAAGGCACACACACACACACACACACACACACAATCATTTGCACATTAAGCCTCTGACAAAAATAGTATAGCTAAAGCTATAAATAAATATACATTTTATAGGATACATTAACATGTCAAAAATAAAACTATACATACTCATTAGAGAAATATACAGAAATATTTGTCACAGAAATCTGCATATAAGATTTTATGGCACTGAGTAATCAAATATATTTTAGCTTTTTTTTCTGTTTCGGAATCAGTTGGAAACTGATTGACTGGGGCGCTTTGAGTTCTCTCCTGTGTGCATGCCGTGTGGGTAGAAAAGGTCTTTCGGCTTATATCTTCCTGTTACTTTCCCCTGGTGAGTCGCCTGTATAGTGGTTAGTATAGTGACAATAGTTTAACCTCGTTTGTGAGGTAAGAAACTTTATTGTGGGTTCTTTTTGGGAAAGGGGAAATTTTTTTATGTACATTTCTCAGGACAGTATATTTGTTTTGTTTTTGGTTCATCCCTCTTTGCACTGATTTGTGTGGTTTGTCCCTTCTGTTTAAGTGGATCTGATCTAGACTCTTATCAATTGTGGGTAAATAACTGGTAAAATGTACATGATATTTTAAAGTATTTTTAAGAGCAAATGATTTTTGTAAAATTTGTACTATTTTTGGAAAGTCACGTATGTCTTTAATCCCATCCGAACCAGCAGGGTCCTTCATACTGTTGTAATTTATTTTTGGTTTAATTCTTCTTTTTAGGTTTAACCTATTTTCCTGGGTGAATAAATAACCCAGAAAATATTTTATTACCATATTTTCCGCACTATAAAGTGCACCGAATTATAAGGCGCAGTCTCGCATGCTAAAACATACGGTCTACAAAAAAAGGTAACGGAAGCAAAACAGTGAGTTTAGTTGAACTTTATTCTACTATTTAACAATACACACATTATTTTTTTTAATCAATCTTCTCCCACAAATCAATCAAAGTCCTCATCTACTGTGTTTTCTTAACTTGGCGCAGTTCATTTTCTTACATTGATGTTGAAATCTTTCGCAGCTGCTCTATTCTCATTTACAACCGCGTAACTAATAGCCTGTAGTTTGAATTGTGCCTCGTAAGCATGTCTCTTCACTGGTGCCATTTTCGGGGGTCCTTAGACAAACAAATTTTGTCTTCTTCTTCTGATTTTTATTGGTGGATGGCAAACCAACTTAAGGTGCATTTACCGCCACCTACTGGACTGGAGTGTGGAGCGCATAATGGTTAGGAAGAAACAAATGTTGTTTTGCAACATACCGGTAGTTGTATACGTACTATACGTATTACGTCATGTTCTCTGAGCGTACGTAGCGTATGTATTACGTCCCTGTGTCAGCGGGAAATGATCCAACAGTCAATCAAACGGAGCGCTTACCAAAGTCGCACAATAACATTTTTACAGATTTTTGGAACTCAGTGCACACATAAGGCGCACGGCCGATTTTTGAGAAAATTTAAGGCTCTTAGGTGCGCCTTATAGTGCGGAAAATACGGTACTTTAACCAAAGGTTACACATAGCACTGATTTAAGATGGAAGAAATGTTTGGGCGCGCGTGAATAAAGGCCGATCTAAGCAGACATACGTAACGAAATTATAGCCGGAAGGAGATATTTAAATAATAAACCAAAAATATTTAAATAAATTTCCCCACAGGCTCAGTATCTAGTAATGCAGCCAAGACAATGTTCTGTTTTTAACAGAAAATACTAAGCTTTTAAGAGCTACGGCGTGTGGAAACCTCTGGAAATCCGTAACCACGGAAACAGATAGCTAAAGCTTTTATTAACTATACATCTCGTTATCGAAAGTATCAAACCTTTTCCCAGTTTCTCGAAAGACTCGTTATCTAGTAACGCAGATTAAAAGGTTTGGTAAGCGGTAATACTATGCTAAATTAACATTTTTACTTCCTAACTTTCTCGACGTGACTTACCTTTCCGTTGCTCTGCGTGTTTTAAAATTTTGATAACTGATCGCCATGGTAACACCAAAAGAGGCATGTTTGAAAAATTTGAACGACGCGCACAAAACACGCACAACGGGTCGGAAATCTATAAGATATTATATCTAATAAATAAAAACATTTTATTTATTTACTGCAGGTAAAAATTTTAGTCAAACTAAAAGCTGAGGATTTTAGTCAACACTTCCAATGGTAAACATTTTAAAGCAACCTGAATGGCAATGAACTGAGCTATTTATTAGGAATTAAATTAATTTTTCCTTTATTAGGAATGAAATTATTTTTTTCATTTATTAGGAACAAAATTATTTTTTTCCTTTTAGGAACAAAAAAAATTTTTTTTCCTTTATTAGGAATAAAATCATGCAGATAGAGAACAACAGCTTCATGTAAAGTACAATCTGGGATTTTCACACACGACAATCTCTAGAGTTTACTCAGAATGGTGCAATGAAGAAAAGACTCCAGTTAGCATAGGTTCTGCACATGTGCCTTCTTGATAAGAGAAGTACCCAGAGACAGGAAACAGAGGCCCTCAAAGTGTAATCACATTTGTGACTGTTTTGTTTATTTAATTTTCTCATGTTGTATTTTAAACTTTAAACTAGCCAAAGACATTTTCCTAGCCTTCTGTTAGACCGAATGACCCAGACTATGGTCACACTGGCCAACAGCTCAGGAAGTTTAACATTGCACAAATAGCTATTTCCCCAATGCGCAAACCAAAAATATCCATCCATCACTGAAATATAAAATTCTCTAAAGTTTTAAAGACAAAAGAAAAATTGTTCCCAGAAAAACAATTCGTACATGCTGTCTTCATACATGCTGACAAATTTGACTAATGTTGGGCTCAAAAATTAATAAAGGAAAACTATACACATAATATGCCAAAGTCACATAACTACTGGATAGTCAGTAGTTATTATAGTGATGACCTTTTTGTTGAAGTTTGCAGCTCACTGATCTGTCTTCTGAGTTGAATGATTTCCTCTTCTTGCTCAGAAATCCTCTGTTGTATATTATGGATTACCTGGAAATTGGAGCACATGTGCATGTTATTGTAAGTTATTATAACAGTTATCATTTTATGGTAATTCTCAGTGCAGCAGGACTTTGCACAGTCAACAGACCTTTCTTCACCTTCACTACAGCTGATTAAAACTGGAAATGGATATCCAACTTGTAAACAAAGCTTTCTAAACAGAACAAACAGGAAAGGGTCCACACACCCTTGTTTATTCCAAGGGCACAAGCAGAATAAGAAAAATATTCACAGCCTGTCACTGAAGGACAGTTTCTATCATTACAGCACATCTGAATAAAACAGACTGGCCATCGTTAATCAAACTGGATGCAGTTGAGTTTTGTTGTAAATCATTCGCAGGAGCATTTACAACAGAAATTTGGTAATCATGAAATGTAGTTTGTAGAAAACATTTCATATTCTAGGAGAAACCTGTTGTATGTGTAAATTTAGGCAAACACAGATTCAACATCCTCAATTAATTGGCTTTTGAAATACAGATTACCCCAAGTTAAAATTGCTTATTTTTCATTTTCACACAACAATTTAGTGAAAACATTTGTGAACCTGGAGATGCATCCCAAATCATGTACTTATTCACTATTCTCTGCCATATTATAAATAGCATGTTTGTAATGAAGATTTCTCTTAAAAATGCACCTATTCAACCAAAAAACTGTGGAATGTTGGACACTTCATGTACTCAAAACTTGCAGCTTTGCGTACATGGTGTAAGATGGGCAGGGCTAAAAGGAACTGACACTGGATGTTTTCAAGATAATTTCAAGATTACTGACGACACGTTGGAGGACATCTTACAAAAGCCTTTGAAATTAGCCCAAACTGTGTGTGAAATAAGCCCAAACTTTATTTTTCAGCATTTACAAAAAAAAAAAAAATACTCTGAATGCTACTAAACCTAGTAGCTTCACATTACGTGCATTTTACATCATTTGCCATCTGGCATTTAATTCCAGTTAGTATAAAAAAATGTTAGTGTTCTATTTGAAATGAGAATACTCTTTTAAAATTCATATGCTAGACAGGTAAATAGTAGCTTAGGAATGATATTCGGATATTAATGGCTTGAAAGAAATAAAAGAAATCCATAAATTAAGATAAGCTATTGTATTAATTAAAGACAAGCTAGTCAATCATGACTCAAACTGTAGGCAAGAATATACTCTTACAGACTCTTTTTGTTCATACATATACATTTCTCATCTGGGATCAATAAATTCTTATATTCTCTAATCATTCAGACTCCAGCTACTAAAAGAATTCTCATATTTGACTGTTACCTTGACCTTCATTGTGGAAGTTTGTTTTCAGTGAAGCAAAACATAATAAACCATGTCAGATTGAATTTTATTACATCATATGCAAAATTAAGAAGCACTTGCAGGCACACATTCCATGTCTTTGTTGTTAAAGTTGTTCAAATGTATATATCACATTTTAAAATATAGTCTTATGTTTAATATAGAAGCATGTGTAATATTAATTTATAACTTTGTTATAATTAATTGTATGCAAACAATTGTTCATTTTCATAGGTATGTGAACTGCCTCCAATGTCATTTTGATGACAAGAGGACTTCAGAGATTTGTTGCACGAAATCCCTCCAAATTTGTTTATTCACGGGTCTCTCCAGTATATTTGTTTTGGTCTTTAGCTTTACACAGCATAAAGTTCTGCTGTAGTTTTGCAAGGTTTGAATTACTCTCAATTCCCATTATCCATGAATTGTGAGGGGAGGAACTGTCCTCAACTAATACTACATCTTCAGGCTCAGCATTTCTTTTAAGTGTAGACCATTTACTGCGTTCCAAAAGAATGGGAAGGTATTCCCGGGTCCATCTTCCCCAGAACAAATCAGCAAGATATTGGACCTTGTGGTAGGCTGGGTTGAGTTTTCAACAACAGTATACTGTATGGTTGGGCGTCAAAGGCTCAAGGTCATTTGGGTCTTCTGAGGTGCTAGTTATTGGTCTGTTGTTGACAATGCTTTCCACTTCGCACATGATGATGTGAAGACTGCCATCACAATACACTGTTCCTTTAAGAGAGCGCTGAGTATCCTCCTTAGTGTACGAATTTGACGCTCCCAAACTCCACCTTGATGAGAAGCAGCTGGACTGTTAAAGATCCATCCAATTTGTGCCGTTGTCTGAGCGCATTACTTTACTTTTTACTGTACTCTGGCCCTGTTTTACATCGAAGGGACCAAAGAAATCAACACCCACATTCGTGAATGGGGGTTTGTTGGGTAGCAGGCGGTCTTCTGGCAAACATGTAATTTTTTGCTCACCAACTCTTCCTTTGAGTTTGTGACAAACTGAGCACTTGTGAATAAGCTTTCGAATTGCAGAGTTGGCTTGGGGGATCCAGAATATTTGTCTGAGGATAGACAGCATGTAGTTTCACCCAAAGTGTCCACACCGTTCATGAATATCACTTAAAATGAGAGTAGAAATCCTGGAGTGTTTTGAGAGGATTACGGGATGTTTAGATTCCTCTGGCATGGCTGCTTTGTTAAGCCTACCACCCACTATTAGTATCCCAGCCTGAAGTACAGGATCAAGCTTGAACAACTGACTCTCTTAACAGGAACATTATTTTTCAGAATCTCAATCTCTTTCTGGAATTACTGCTATTGACCATGCCGGAGAAGCTGAATTTCTGCTTGATTTATGTCCTTTTGGCTCAGTGACCGTTTTTATATTGTCAGTCTGTATCTACTCCTGTAATAAGGATGCTTGCTTTTCTGATTGTGGAATGGACTCTCAAAACTGTCTCAAAACTGTTTTTTGAGTCTCAAAATCCAAGCCACTTGTGTATGTTACACAGACTATCACACACCTGAGGACTCGTGAGGTGAACTAATCTTTTCTGTGTCCGGCTCAGACTACTTTGCCTTAGCCTGTGGGGCTGTCACGTGATGAAAGAACGACTCAGACTGAAGGCACTGGAGATGAATCATTCTGTTGGTTATACAGAAGATGGCACGGCATCACAGTTTAGGATGTTACATGACAAAAGAACGAACAAATTCAACCCAAAATATCCCTAGGTGAGGTGATGAAGTGACAGACTGCATAGCCTCAAAAAACACGTAAGCTTTAACTTATAATATAACCTTGGCTGCATTACAGTTCTTTCTTATTCGAAACGTGATCAATATGTACGTAAGTAGATGTGTTGGGGAATTAACATGTAATATTTTAATTACATTCTGCCGAAGTGAACAAAATGAACAAAATGACTCGAAAAATAATTCGTTCGTTTTGCTGAACGAGATTCAAAGAACCGAATCAGTAAAATGATTCGAACCTCCCATCACTAGCCCACACTGTGGGACTGATAAGAGTAAGGCACATAACAGACCAGAGCTCTGTGATAGTGGATCTTCTGCTGGATAAAACAGCACCGATTGTTGCAGAGAGTTAAACTAAACTAAGCTACACAGATTCTTCCAATTCTGTCACTCTTTTCCTGTGGGAACTCAATCATCCTTTTTTCACATTGAGTGTTTCTGGAAAGAGCTTTAAAGAATAGCTTATAGTTGTAAAGACACAGCAGATCTGTATCTGCATGTGAGTATTTAAGGTCCCATGCCTCAGTTTTTACAGTGATTTGTGACTGGTCCAGTGTGCACACAGATGGTTTGTGCAGTTAATGCTGTATCAGCAGGTCCTGTGGCACTGCTGGGAACCGTGAGCCATTTTTCCTCTTTAACCCTTCACTACTAATAAAGAGAAAGTGTATTTATCTCATGTTGGCAGTGAATAAAACATTACATAGTCCTAGAGTGCAGCATTGTATTTCCTCAGCCGTATAACCAGGATTTTCCATATTCATTGGTACCTCTTATGATTTACAGGGCCAGCATCAGCAAGGACATGTTCTACGAGATGCTGGAGAGCAGAAAGCGGCGAGTCGCCACTAAGAAGTGGACAGCAGGTTGAACTTCACAGGTGTACTGATCTCTAATAGACAGTCTATTGTCTGCTCATCTACAGGGGAGCTTATTAAATCCTAAAGGAGGTTAGCTGCAGGACACAGAGACCTCCAGTCTGAGCATCAAAGACTCTCAGCTGTATAACTCTCCATCTTTGGTGCATACTTAACACGGAAATCTGCAGAAAACTAGTGATGGTCGGTTCGTGAACGAATCGTTCTTTTGAACCTGTTCTTTTTAGTGAACTGGATGAACCAGCTCACCAAATTGGACTGATTTGTTCTAAACAGTTCGCGTCTCGAGTCAGCGCTGATCCGCAAGTTACTAAAGTTACTCACTTTTGGTCATGCCCGACTCTAAATAAACTAATATCCCGGAGTATATGTAACTCCTGTACACTGAACTGAGACGTTGTGCTGAGAGAACTGTGAGCTCAAGCTGTTGATACTGCGCATGCGTGAAACACTGAACCGATACAGCGAATCATCAGTACTCTGAACTGAGAACTGTTTCTTTCTGACGCGTCCGACATACTGAGAACCGATGAGCTGTTGTTACTGCGCATGCGTAAATCACTGAACTGATACAGCAACAAATGGAAATGGTTATGATTTAATGTCTTATCAACGTATGAGTGTTTAACTCAATTGCATTAGTTTTTGAAACAACTGATGGAGCGAAAGAAACATTTCAAAATTATGCTTTTTTTTTGTAAGTTTTATTAACTTTATATCTTTAAGACACGTAAAACACCCACGTTTGCACATCAATGCCTGTACTGGGTGTTTTAGTTGCAAAACTTAAATGTAAGAAACGTATTCAACTAAAGTTATGATTACAAAGAACTTTTTAAATGTGTTAAATTGATTGTATTAATATCTGCCGGCAGCGGTGGGATGAAGGAATTTATGTCATGACGTCATTGTGAATTACATCATTACGTCAGGACGTAAAAGAACTGGTGAACTGGATTATTGAACTGGTTCATTAAAACAAACTGTCCGAAAGAACCGGTTCGCGGAAAAGAACCGGACTTCCCATCACTAGAGAAAACCTGCAGTGTTCATCGCTTGTTGAAGGAAAAAGGACAGACACAGTACCACATTGCCCTCTACTGTTCAAATGCAGCAATTACCACACATTCTTACTAATACTGTATTATAGTATATTCTAAAATTGACCGCTCATTCTCACATTATTATTATTATTATTATTATTATTATTATTATTATCTTATTGACACCTATCCATCCATCCATCCATTTCTACCGCTTATCCGGGGCCGGGTCATGGGGCAGCAGTCTAAGCAGGGACGCCTAGACTTCCCTCTCCCCAGACACTTCCTCCAGCTCTTCCGGGGGAATACCGAGGCGTTCCCAGGCCAGCCGAGAGACATAGTCCCTCCAGCGTGTCCTAGGTCTTCCCCAGGGCCTCCTCCCGGTTGGACTTGCCCGGAACACCTCCCCAGGGAGACGTCCAGGAGACATCCGGAACAGATGCCCGAGCCACCTCTCGATGTGGAGGAGCAGCGGCTCTACTCTGAGCTCCTCCTGAGTGACCGAGCTCCTCACCCTATCTCTAAGGGAGCGCCCAGCCACCCTGCAGAGGAAACTCATTTTGGCCACCTGTATCCGATATCTTGTCCTTTCAGTCATGACCCAAAGCTCATGACCATAGGTGAGGGTAGGAATGTAGATCGACTGGTAAATAGAGAGCTTCGCCTTGCGGCTCAGCTCTTTCTTTACCACACAGACCGGTATATCGACCACATCACTGCAGAAGATACACCGATCTGCCTGTCGATCTCCCGTTCCATCCTTCCCTCACTCGTGAACAAGACCCCAAGATACTTAAACTCTTCCACTTGAGGCAGGAGCTCTCCACCAACCTGAAGGGGGCAAGACGAAATCCTCCTTCCGGCCCCCGACTGCGCCTAGAAATCCTGTCCATATAGATAATGAACAGGACCGGTGACAAAGGGCAGTCCTGCCAGAGTCCAACATGCACCGGGAACAAGTCTGACTTACTGCCGGCAATGCGAACTAAACTCCTGCTCCGGTCGTATAGGGACCAGACAGCGCTTAGCAGAGGGCCCCGGATACCATACTCCCAGAGCACCCCCACAGGTCACCACGAGTCGAATGCCTTCTCCAGATCCACAAAGCACATGTGGACTGGTTGGGCAAACTCATATGAACCCTCCGGTGCCTTGCCACTGAGGAGCTTCTCAACTACCTCAGTGACCTCAGCTTGGGGGATCGACGAGTCCACAATTGAGCCCTTGGCCTCTGCTTCCTCAGTTGAAGACATGTCGATGGGGTTGTGGAGAACCTCGAAGTACTCCTTCCACCGTCCGAGGATGTCAACAGACGAAGTCAGCAGATTCCCACTCCCACTGTAAACAGTGTGCGCGGGGCACTGTTTCCCCTCCTGAGGCACCGGACGGTTTGCCAGAATTTCTTCAAGGCCAACCGATAGTCCTTCTCCATGGCCTCACCGAACTCCTCCCAGACCCGAGTTTTTGCCTCCGCAACCACCCGGGCTGAAGCTTGCTTGGCCCTCCAGAGTCCCGCGAGCCAACCAGGCTCGATAGGACTCCTTCTTCAGCTTGATGGCATCCCTTACTTCCATGGTCCACCACCGGGTTCGGGGATTGCCGCCACGACAGGCACCAGAGACCTTACGGCCACAGCACCGAGCGGCCGCGTCGACAATGGAGGTGGAGAACACGGTCCACTCAGACTCAATGTCTCCAACCTCCCTCGGGATCTGGTTGAAGCTCTGCCGGAGGTGGGAGTTGAAGATGACTCTGTCAAACGTTCCCAGCAGACCCTCACAGTACGTTTGGGTCTGCCAAGTCTGTCCAACTTCCTCCCCCGTGATCGGATCCAACTCACCACCAGGTGGTGATCAGTTGACAGCTCCGCCCCTCTCTTTACCCAAGTGTCCAAGATATACGGCCGGAGGTCAGATGAAACAACCACAAAGTCGATCATCGACCTCCGACCTAGGGTGTCCTGGTGCCATGTGTACTGATGGACACCCTTATGCTTGAACATGGTGTTCGTTATGGATAAACTGTGACTAGCACAGAAGTCCCATAACAGAACACCACTCGGGTTCAGGTCGGGGGGGCCGTTCCTCCCAATCATGCCCCTCCAGGTGTCACTCTCGCTGCCCACGTGAGCGTTGAAATCCCCCAGTAGAACGACGGAGTCCCTGGTCGGAGCGCTTTCCAGCACCCCTTCCAGAGACGCCAAGAAGGTCGGGTACTCTACACTGCCATTTGGCCCGTAAGCACAAATAACAGTGAGAGACCTATCCCCGACCCGAAGGCGCAGGGAAACGACCCTCTCGTTCACCGGGGTGAACTCCAACACATGGTTGCTGAACTGGGGGGCTATGAGCAAGCCCACACCAGCCCGCTGCCTCTCACCGCGGGCAACTCCAGAGTAGTAGAGAGTCCAGCCTCTCTCAAGGAGTTGGGTTCCAGAGCCCAAGCTGTGCGTGGAGGCAAGCCCAACTATCTCTAGTCGGTATCTCTCAACCTCCCGCACCAGCTCAGGCTCCTTCCCCCCAGCGAGGTGACATTCCATGTCCCTAGAGCCAGATTCTGTGTCCGGGATTGGGTTGCCGAGGCCCCCGCCTTCAACTGCCACCCAATCCACATTGCACAGTCCCTTACGATTCCTCCTGCAGGTGGTGGGCCCACAGGATATATTGACACCTATTTACCTAAAAATAAGTAGTAATAAAATACATTTAGTGCCACAATTTTCGCTAAACAAAAGGCCTTTCAGTATTTTTTTAATCAATCAATTATTTAAAATTATTTTATGACCACAGATGTATCATGTGATCAAAATCAGCAGGACTGATTATGTGAGGTTTTTCCATACAACAATACTTTGTTAAAATTGTTTTAAGTCATATAAACAAATGAAGGATGTTTCTGTTGTACCTGTGATGCCTTTAAAGTTTTAGTGAAACTCAGTCTTTAATTACAACTTTAATTACAGGATTTTATTCTAATAAGCTATTTATTTTACTGGCATTGTCCCAGGACCAGTTAACTCTAACTTTGACAGTAAATCACAGACCATATTCACCAAAGCATAACTGGAATTAAGGACAATGTACAATTGTGTCGGTCTTTCTGTGAAGCCATGGAGCTACAGTAAAGGTCCAACTGAAAATGGATTTTAAAGCTATTGGCCATTTGAATTATGAATATTTTCATAATCGTAAACTAGTCTTTTAAATCCACAAGTGGTAATTGGTTATGGTCCATGAAAGAGCGCTTATAAGTTAAATGAGTCAAAGGATAAGTCGGGGTAGGCATGGGTGGGGACAGGACACTGGCAACAAAAACCCCCTCATTATTATCCTATAAGTATGGGCTCAGAGATGCCATGTGACACTTACGTAGTGCACTTGTAGGGATTCTCCCAATCGAGCTGTTCAGCCTTAACAAACTGCTCTAAAGCCTTGAGAATAGTCGGGGCATTATGTAAAACATCACCAGGAAACATAACTTTAATTTAACACTGTGTTAAACACAGTCCTATAGATGCTACACGAGGCCTGTTTTGATCATGTAAGGACAAACATCTTTTCTGAAATAGATGGTCTATACAGTTCATTATAGTTGCAGCAGTAATGCAGTAAACATTCAATAAGGGTAGCAATTTTATTTCCCATACCTTGATGTCATGTGCAATATCCAAATAAGGATCACATGTGTCTGATACTGCTTTGCAGTTAAACATGTCATTGTGGAAACATAATTCAGTTAGTCACTGCATGGTACACAGCATGTAAAATTCAGGCTTATGACCTATAACTGAAAATACAGCAGTGATCAGAAACCCAGTATGCCAAATACATCAGAAATTGATGCAGCAAAATGGGTGATGACCCACATGTTTTGGAATGTTCTCTGGACAGCATGTAGTTAGCAAGTGGTGCAGTGTATGAAAGACACTGAAGAGCTGAATTCAGAAAACATGTGTTGCCCAGGTTCTGGAGACCTGCTCCAATACTGAGGCGCTCTGGTGGAAACAGGATCTTTTGCGTCAGACTGATGCCATCGCCACAGCTCACGGCCACTGCATGACAAAGCAGACATAAGATGTGTTATATGCTTACCCTAAATAAAAGACAGATAAGTAAATAACCCTTGGTAGATGAAGTAGAACCTGAAGTACTTGCCTTGCTCATTTGGCCTCTCAGCAGGAAGTGTTGTGTTACCTCCATACAAAGCAACTTTAAGTAAGTAACTGTACTTTTTTTTAATATATATTTTGTTCATTGATTTTTCCACTGTTCATTTTGGATTTTGTTTTATTGTACTTTATTTTACCCTTTCTATTGCACCGACAGTCGTAAAAAGCATTTCACTGCATGTCATGATTGTGTATGATTGTCCATGTGATCAATAAAATTTGATACATTCACTTTTCATAACATTTTATGATTTACCCTAAATGAAATATGATGATTTTATTTCTTGGGCTTATGCAATACGGTTTTTGACGTTGTAAATCATGAGGCCAGCATTTAACGGATTAACAGAATGCTTCCTGAAAACGGGAATATGTGCACGTGCTTTCAGAGAGCCCTGTTGCAGACACAGCGTGTACCCTGCTACGCTACCGGGGCACCACGTGACTTGCAGGAAACGCAGAAGGAATGTCGACATTTCCAAAACCTTGAACTTCAATCCACCAAACCGATGTTGTAGTTTACAAACAAAAAAATCGGGCCAACACTGGGAGATGTTCTTGAATCTAATGTTTAACGTATGGATAATTTGTGACCCACGAACTGTGAGGCTTTAGCTATGTCACGAACAGGCATGCTTATGTAACGGAATTAGGTGGATGAATGATTGACAGTCGTGTTTACCAATTAGCAGGCTGCACTTTCTATGTAAAAGCCGACTGGCAGTCTCCGGGCTGCGTCACGTCCGGTTTGATTCCTTACTGGTCGGCTGGCAGTAGCTGCAGTTTCGTGTAGTTAGCGTGTAGCAGTTTTGCTATTTGTTTCTTGTGTGTAACATTCCATGATCCGTTTGTTCATTCCTAGTTTGCTTTTTGCCCCTTTGTGTGGCTTGTTTTCCTTCGGTGTGCTCTTGTAGTGAATTTAACGACTGCTGAACTTTCAGGTATGTGGGCTGTGTTGCTCATTTAAGCCGGTAGTAGCCTAGCTGTCTAAGTAGCTTTTAATGTGGGGTGTGCTGCGTTTTTTTTTTTGTTTCTTTTTCTTTGTTTTAAAACAAAAACATTTTATCAGTAAAATACAGCACTGGGAGAACCAAACTATTATATCTGGTCATTAAAAGACCCAATTATATCATATGGCCCTCCTTGTTTATTATGTAAGGAAACTCCTCGTTGTGCCAAAACTTCAATTTTTTGGTCTTCCAGGTGGAGGACCGTCTCTGTCTGCTTGCATGTTTGCTTTGTTTGCCCAGTTGTGAGGTGAAACAAATTGTGCCACGCTGCTCATTAATGAGTGAGGAAAGCACTTTTATCCGAGACACTTTCAGGACTCCTCATTCATTTAAAGTAGCTTTTCCATGTTTGAGAGTGCAAAAAAAAACAAAACAGTGATTTAAGCACCAGATTCCAGGAGAGGTTTGAGAATTTGCACTCTCAAAGTTAAGTATAGAAAAGCATCAGGAAATAACGTCAGTATTTTTGGCAAATACAGGACCTATATTTTCTCTTGCACCTCAAAAAATACCACCTGTCTATCAGAGTACTTGCCAGTCAAATAATTGTGCCATACAAACAGCCCATTGTGTATGGGACACAATTGATTTGTCTTGATATTGAGTTTTATTTGGTTCATAACATAAAAACATTACTCATATACAGAACACCTCCCTGATCGTCATGGTGCTTATCCACTACTAGCACCTTATTCTTATCTATGTGTCATAGCTAAATGTTTCATCATACTGTATTTTCAACTTCTTACAGCAGAGTCAAAGGTTTTTCTGAATTGAACAGATGGATGAAGATGTTATGCCTCAGCAACCTGACTTGTACAATGCATTGAATTGGATTTTACTCCAAGAGCACATAACTACATTTCCTGTAGTAAAGAGCAGCACTATACATTCATGTAGAATTGTGGGTATGTGAGGTGGAAAAACGGAATAATGCAGTTACCCAGTCAGCTGTCATGTGGCAGCAGTACAATGCACAAAGTCCTGCAAATGCAGGCCAAGGGCTTCAATGTTCGTGTGAGAATCGATAAAAAAAATGTCATTGATGTTGACTCTGTCATGGTTGATGGTGCCGGACAGACTGGTTTGAGTATTAGAGAAACTGCTGGCTATTTTTATGGACAACAGTCTGTAGAGTTGACATAGAATGGTATGAAAATTAAAAACAAAGTCAAGTGCTGCAGTTCTGTGGATAAACACCACATTGGCCAGAGAGTTCAGTGAAGAATGTTTCAAACTGACAGGAAGGCATGGAAGCAGGACGGACTGCAAGAGATCTCTTAAAATTTCATGTTTCCGTTAGCCAACATGTGCTGTAAGAGAACTTGCTAAACTTACCAATGCATGTAAATATTTATTCTTTTAGGAAAATTTTAATCTATTTGAAAGTGTAATGATGTCACAGTGCTGCAACAGCAAATTAATTAAAATGTTTATTATTTTTGTACTACAGCCAAGGAATATTTTCCTGCAAGAGCATGAGTGCCATGTAAAAATAGGTGACTTTGGATTGACTTACTGATATTGTGGTGAATGAAAACGAACAGCTACCTTCCAATTCTCATATAAATGTAAACACCGATGAGATTTGAATTTCTATTTCATTTTTTTTTTTATTGTCTTGTCATCTCAGCTTGTGTATTGTAGTCTGAGTTTATGTTCTTGTTGTTCACAGTCCTGTAGTCCTCTCACACTACAGGAGTGAGCACATTTGTTTATGCTTATCCAGAACAAGTGCAGTGTTCTCATTATGACTCAAAGGTAATAAACTACTTTCTTGTACATATTGAAATGATTAAACTTGGTTATACTAATACACTCTTATATGGAATGGATCATTGAACTGCCATGTAGTAGACACCAGAATATGCTGTTTTCTCTAAACTCGAAGAATCTTTCCTTTGTTCGCTGTCAGATATGTACAGTGTTGGGTGATCGTGTCAAGTTGTTCCAGCCCTTTGGGACAGAGATGGAGTGTGTGCAAACACTTGGAGGTCTGAGAGGGGGGAATTTTCTGGAAGATCTGAATGCTCCTGTCTGAGAATTAAATTGCTGACCAACCTGGACCCCACACTGTGACCAATTGCATCCCAACTACTGCAAAGTGATCGCTTTAACAACAAAGACATGGTACGTGTGCCTGCAAGGGCTTCTACATTTTGCATATGATGTAATAAAATTAAATTTGACATGGTTCATCATGTTTTGCTTCACTGAAAACACACCACCACATTAAAGGTCAAGGTAACAGTCAAGCATGAGGATTCTTTTAGTAGCTGCAGTCTGAATGGATAGCGAATATAAGACTTTATTGATGCCAGATAGGAAATTTAAATGTATGAACAGAGCCTGTGTAAGAGTATATTCTTGCCTACAGTGTGCATCATGACTGACTAGCTCCTCTTTAATTATTACTATAGCTTGATTTGTATTTCTTTAATTTCTTTGAAGTCATTAATATCGTTCCTAAGCTACTATTCCTCTGTCTAGCATATGTATTTTAAGAGTATTCTCATTTCAAATAGGACACTAACGTTTTTTTATATTGTAAAATGCACATAATGTGAAGCTGCTAGCTTTAGTAGCATTAGCCCAACCTGTGCGCTAATTTAAGACATTTGTAAGATGTCCACCAAAGTGTCATCAGTAATCTTGAAAACATCTGTTCCTTTTAGCCATGCACATCTGACACCATGTACACAAAGATGCAAGTGTTGAGTACATGAAGTGTCAAATTTCAGTTTTTTTTGGTTGAATAGGTGCATTTTTAAGATAAATCGTCATTACGAACATGCTATTTATAATATGGCAGTGATTAAGTACATGATTTGGGATGCATCTCCAGGTTCACAAATGTTTTTTGCTAAATTGTGTGAAAATGAAAAATAAGCAATTTTAACTTGGTGTAATCTGTATTTCAAAGCCAATTAATTGAGGATGTTGAATCTGCATTTGCCTAAATTTACACATACAACAGGTTTCTCCAAGACTATGAAATGTTTTCTACAAACTACATTTTCATGATTACCAAATTTCTGTTGTAAATGCTCCTGCGAATGATTTACAACAAAACTCAACTGCATCCAGTTTGATTAACGATGGCCGGTGTATTTTATTTAGATGTTCCGTGATGATGGAAACCTTTCTTCAGTGACAGGCTGTGAATGTTTTTCTTATTCTGCTTGGGCCTTTGGAAATTGTGTATAAACAAGGGTGTGTGGACCCTTTCCTGTTTGTTCTGTTTGTAAAGCTTTGTTTACAAGTTGGATATCCATTTCCAGTTTTAATCAGCTGTAGGGAAGGTGAAGAAAGGTCTGTTGACTGTGCAAAGTCCTGCTGCACTGAGAATTACCATAAAATGATAACTTGTAATAACTTAAAATAACATGCACATGTGCTCCAATTTCCAGGTAATCCATAATTTACAACTGAGTATTTCTGAGCAAGAAGAGGAAATCATTCAACTCAGAAGACAGATCAGTGAGCTGCAAACTTCACCAAAGAGGTCATCACTATAATAACTACTGACTATCCAGTAATTATGTGACTTTGGCATATTATGTGTATAGTTTTCCTTTATTCATTTTTGGGAATGTCCCTGTGTCCCAACATTAGTCAAATTTGTCAGCATGTATGAAGACCGCATGTACTTCTGGGAACAATTTTTCTTTTGTCTTTTAAAACATTAAAGTATTTTATATTTCAGTGATGGATGGATATTTTTGGTTTGCTCATTGTGGGAAATGGGTATTTGTGCAATGTTAAACTTCCTGAGCTCTGGGCCAGTGTGACTATAGTCTTGGTCATTCGGTCTAACCAGCAGGCTAGGGAAATGTCTTTGGCAAAAGTTTAAACTACAACATGAGAATTAATTAAACAAAACGGTCACAAATGTGATCACGCTTTGATGGCCTCTGTTTGCTCTCTATTCTTTGTGGCATGGATACTACAAAATTACAAAAACATTCCTTTGGGATTCTAGTCCATGTTGACAAGATTGCATGACAATTCCTACAGATATCGCACATCTCCCATTCTGCCACATCCACAGGTGTACTACTGGATTCAGATCTGGCCACTGAAGAACAGTGTAGTTATTGTTCATTCATTGATTTACTATCGCTTATCCGAATTACCTCGGGTCACGGGGAGCCTGTGCCTATCTCAGGCGTTATCGGGCATCAAGGCAGGATACACCCTGGACGGAGTGCCAACCCATCGCAGGGCACACACACACACTCTCTCATTCACTCACGCAATCACACACTACGGACAATTTTCCAGAGATGCCAATCAACCTACCATGCATGTCTTTAGACCGGGGGAGGAAACCGGAGTACCCGGAGGAAACCCCCCGAGGCACGGGGAGAACATGCAAACTCCACACACACAAGGTGGAGGCGGGCATCGAACCCCAACCCTGGAGGTGTGAGGCGAACGTGCTAACCACTAAGCCACCGTGCCCCCTGTACTTATTGTTATGGTCATGAAATAATTTTGAGATTATTTTACTTTGACATGGTGTTATCATGCTAGAAGAAGCCAGTGTGCCCATTGTGCTCTTCTGCTGTTGTAGCACATCAAGATTTGATGTATTGTGCATTCTGAGATGCTTTTCTGATCACCACAATTGTAGGATAATCTGTATCTAACCCTAAATTTGGGTCAAAACCAGATTGGGTCAAATCTGTTATTCATTTCACAGTTACAGAGCATTTAGTTTGTGATATCACTACATCAGTTCAAGTCATTGATCTTTTATGGTCTTATGTGGTAAATAATAGATGATGAACCAGAACATAACCAGAAACATTCTGCTACAGACATCATGTGCTATGCAAGCTGTCTTAATTTTTTTTTTCTTAGAGTGAAGACGCGTCTTCTTTAGTCCGTGTCAGCAGGTTCAAACATAGTTATAATTTACTCATTTTGGCTACCAGCCTATTTATGATGGTCTGCTTTGGCATTAGTGATAGTATAGTGTCAAAATATTATTAAACTTTTCTTTATTAAAGTGTATGTAATAGAATTTTTAAATCTAAGTTTAATTGTTAAACGTATGCATCTGTCAGCATCCTGTTTAAACGAGAGCAGTGCATTTCAGTTGTCCTAGGATGAAGTTCATTAAAACCTTGATGAGACCACTGTTTTATACACAGACCGGATGAATGAATAACACACCACTGATTTCTCAGTTTGTGTAAACACATGTAAACCCACTATCACTCACTGCCCAGGCTTACACACACACACACACACACAGAAAGAATAGTGTTTAGAAATTAAATGCCGTCATCAAAGAAACAACAACGAGTCCATCTAGAGTAAAACACTGGATACTATAGTCGGACATTTTGGCGGATAGACTCCTACACGCAAACCGCAGGCCTAGTGCTGGTTGGTTGAAACCTGCTGCCTGTTACCCGGATGTAGCAGTTGGGTAACTACGTCATTGTTCACCGCCGGACGCTCTATGGATATTATAATGGACAAACACAACTAGATAATTATTAATAAAATCACAGGTATGTTCGTTATTTCATTTTAATATCATACACCGTCGTTGTTGGTACAGCTGTTGGCGCCGCGTAGCTCTTTCGCGTGCCTGCTGGTGAGGAGAAAGGGCCGGTTAGTGCGGCGAGTTTGTGATGTCGGTGCGGAGTGTGTACGCTAAGCTAAGCTAATGTTTCTGTGCTAAAGCGCACCGGCGAATTTTAAACCTCGTGCCCCTCCTATCCTGGTGTCCACTAGGTGTTCAGAAAGCGCACACTTTCTGAACACCACAGTAATGTAACCTCCGCTTTTTAAAGCGTGCATTTGTATGTACGGGTCACTCGGTTTTATGCAGCACGGCGCGGGGTAGTTGTCTCGCACATTCGTACTATTCCACACGTCCAAAGCAACGTAATACAGTACTGGATACTGTGTCAAAAATAATGAGCCACCAGATGGCGTACTGATTTTGACCTACTGTTAAGTACAGCAGTGCCGAGATTAAGCTGTGTACTATGATAGTACTGTAGTATACATTTGGGTTTGTATAACAGTTACACTTTTGTGCCTTACCATGGTGTTGGCCGCACAATGAAAAAACGAGCAGATTTGAGTGCCGAGAGGACAGAGACAACGTATAATGCAATTTTCTTTATTTTCTTTTTTCCGCGTTTCGTCAATAAAACAAAATGTTAGTAGTGATAAGCACGAGGCCTGTGCCGTCCCCAGGAAGCCGGAGTTAGCTTAGCGGCAATAACATGCTAGTTGTAATTGGAGGAGGGCAGCGGTGCAGCTCCAGGGTTTCACTTCTCCCACAACTCTACCCTGCGTAGGCACACATCAAGTCTTCATGTGAAAATGGACTTAACAAATGAACCTGTACACAGACATATACTATGCTGTGCCCTCGTTATATGATGAGCTTGTGACAGAACTAGCGCCAGTTCATAGTCATGTTGATGATGTAAGGCTGCCTGTTCTCTGTAACATAGCTAAAGCCTCACAGTTCGTGGGTCACAAATTATCCGTATGTTATACAGTAGATTCAAGAACATCTCCCAGTGTTGGCCCGATTTTTTTGTTTGTAAACTACAACATCGGTTTGGTGGTTTGAAGTTCAAGGTTTTGGAAATGTCGACATTCCTTCTGCGTTTCCTGCAAGTCACGTGGTGCCCCGGTAGCGTAGCAGTGTACACGCTGTGTCTGCAACAGGGCTCTCTGAAAGCACGTGCACATATCCCCGTTTTCAGGAAGCATTCTGTTAATCCGTTAAATGCTGGCCTCATGATTTACAACGTCAAAAACTGTATTGCATAAGCCCAAGAAATAAAATCATCATATTTCATTTAGTGTAAATCATATTCTATGAAAAGTGAATGTATGCCATGCATTTCAAATTTTATTGATCACATGGACAGTCATACAAAATATGACATGCAATGAGATGCTTTTTATTACTGTCGGTGTAAATAAAAAGGAATCAAATAGAAAGGGGAGTGAAAAATTCAAATTAAATACAATAAAATGAGATACAATAAAACAAAATCGAAATAGCTGTGCAAAGTAGAGAAACAAATCAAATACGTGTTATTAGCTGTACAATGACCAGTGGAAAAATTAATAAACAAAATATTATAAAAATAAAACTAAAAATGTACAGTTACTTATGAAATACATATGAATATTTTGAATAACTTACGAATAACTTACGACTGTCGGTGCAATAGAAAGGGTAAAATAAAGTACAATAAAACAAAATCCAAAATGACCAGTGGAAAAATCAATGAACAAAATATATATAAAAAAAAGTACAGTTACTTATGAAATACATATGAATGGTATGGATATTGTATGGCTGTTTTGAATAACGTATGAATAAAGTGCATATGTGACTTTATGTGCAGAATGAACGATGACTATAGTTGACAAAGCTTCAGAGAAATCTGACTTTGAGTCAGCGCTGTGTAAGCACTCCAGCTCCCTGAATCCTGTCTCCTCTGGAGGCCTGGACAACGGCAGCTCCAGCTGGGGTGTCGACTCTACTACAGCCGAGCTTTCCAGGAGCATGGCTACCTGTGTGGCCCCCAGCCTTGATGTTGCTTTGTATGGAGGCAGCACAACACTTCCTGCTGAGAGACCAAATGAGCAAGGCAAATACTTCAGGGTTTACTTCATCTACCAAGGGATATCTACTTATCTGTCTTTTATTTAGGGTAAGCATATAACTCATCTTATGTCTGCTTTGTCATGCAGTGGCCGTGAGCTGTGGCGATGGCATCAGTCTGCCACAAAAGATCCTGTTTCCACCAGAGCGCCTCAGCTTGAAATGGACTCAAGTCCATCGTATTGGAGCAGGTCTCCAGAACCTGGGCAACACATGTTTTCTGAATTCAGCTCTTCAGTGTCTTTCATACACTGCACCACTTGCTAACTACATGCTGTCCAGAGAACATTCCAAAACATGTGGGTCATCACACATTTTGCTACATCAATTTCTGATGTATTTGGCATACTGGGTTTCTGATCACTGCTGTATTTTCCCTTAAAGGTCATGAGCCTGAATTTTGCATGCTGTGTATCATGCAGAATCACACCATTCAGGTGTTTGCTAATTCGGGGAATGCCATCAAGCCCCTTGGTGTGTTGCATGAACTAAAACGTGAGTATACACCTCCTGATAGATGAAAATAATACACTATTTCTGTTTGGATTTGAGCATTTTTAATGTATTTGCTTTTACATGGTGTAGGGATAGCAAAGCATTTCCGGTGTGGGAATCAAGAAGATGCCCATGAGTTCTTGCGGTACACAGTGGATGCTATGCAAAAGTCCTGTCTGCCTAACAATAAGTGAGTCTGCTTAAAAAATAATTAAATCAGTGTGGTGCAAGATTTATTATTAGTGACTATTCAGTGGTATGTTTTATGTGATATGTAGACCAATTGGATACCCAGTATTTTAATGATTACGTGTCTGCCCTGGCACCTGACAAGTTTAGAGAGCTGGCATAAAGTAAATACGACATATCAGTTAAAATAGACTAAAATTGTAGATCCACTTAAACCTGTTTAGCCTTTAACCTGTTCATCTCTGTTAGTAACTACACAGTAATCAATCACTAAGACACCAAACTGAATTAAAAACTCTCATACAATCTGTCACTTGATGTTTACAAAAATTTCATTATATCTGATTGCGTTTTATGAAAATTTTCAGATTGGACAGGCAAACGCAGGCTACTACTCTGATCCATCAGATATTTGGAGGATTTTTGAGGTCCAGAGGTGAGTTGGCAATTATGTACTTATATATTTATCTACTAGTTTTTATATGATGGAGATAACTGCTAGATTTTAAAAATCATATCATATGCATATACTTTTTATTAGTATCACTGTTTGTAAATGTGGTAAAGCTGAGAACTTTATTGACTGAGTGACTAATTGAATTATTTTTCCACAGTGAAGTGTATGAACTGCAAAGCAGTATCAGACACATTTGATCCTTATTTGGATATTGCACTGGACATCAAGGTACGGGAAATAAAATTGATACCCTTATCGAATGTTTACTGCACTACTGCTGGAACTATAGTGAACTGTATAGACCATCTATTTCAGAAAAGATGTTTGTCCTTACATGATCAATACAGGCCTCGTGTAGCATCTATAGGACTTTGTTTAACACAGTGTTAAATTAAAGTTATGTTTCCTTGTGCTGTTTTACAGAATTCCCCAACTATTCTCAAGGCTTTTGAGCAGTTTGTTAAGGCTGAACAGCTCGATTGGGAGAATGCCTACAAGTGCAGCACGTAAGTGTCACATGGCATCTCTGAGCCCATACTTATAGGATAATAATGAGAACTTTGACTATAATAAGGACATGAACTTTACATTAAAAATAATAGATAATGCTGTCTATCACTGTAAAGTCTAGAATATAAGTCTTATTCATTCTGTTCTTCTTGTAGTTGTAAGGAAACTGTTCAGGCCTCAAAAAGATTAAGCATTCACCGCAACTCCAATGTGCTCACTATCTCTCTGAAGCGCTTTGCCAACTTTAATGGAGGCAAAATCTCCAAGGTCGGTATTTCCTGTAAATGTTTTAATAAACTTGGAAAATTGTTTATCGTGACAGATCATTGTACAATAAACACTAAAAAAATCTGTTGATGTGATGCACTGTAATTCATTCTCCACACAGGATGTGAGATACACTGAGTACTTTGACTTGCGACCATACATGTCCCAGTCTCACGGAGAGCCGCAGATTTACGGGCTGTATGCTGTGCTGGTGCACTCAGGCTTCAGCTGCTATGCCGGACACTACTACTGCTATGTAAAAGTGAGACCTACTGCACATGTTTAGCTCTCAGCCTTTGATCAAGCTTAAACAAGAGCTTTCTAATGGTGCTGATGGATGGACTAATGTGAAAATGTGTGGTGCTTTGTTTCAGGCAAGTAACGGCCAGTGGTATCAGATGAATGATTCATCAGTGACTCCCACTGATATACGATCTGTGCTGAACCAGCAAGCATACCTGCTGTTCTACATCAAGCAAGGGTATGTTAGAGTTATTAATGCTTGTTAAATACACTGTTTAATTGAGATGTCCCTGTTTTTGTTAAAATGTTCTACTCTGATTTATTTTTTAGGTCTACAGATCTGAAAAATGGAGATTTTAACCAGAAGGGTTTTACTCCAGGCCACTCATCTCCCCGACCAGTAACACCTAAGCTAAACGGGCATTCTTATACCTCCTCAACAATTATAGGTCCACAGCTCCCTCCTACTATGTTAAAGGTAGAGCCACAGCATGCAC
This sequence comes from Tachysurus vachellii, assembly GCF_030014155.1. Taxonomy (NCBI): domain Eukaryota; kingdom Metazoa; phylum Chordata; class Actinopteri; order Siluriformes; family Bagridae; genus Tachysurus; species Tachysurus vachellii. The sequence goes on along the minus strand of NC_083461.1, from coordinate 17,047,855 downwards.
TAAGAGCTTTTAAGTGACAAGAAATTAAAAAATGTCAGATCTACCTTAGGTAACTTTTTTACTTATTTTACAGAATAACTCGTATGTCAATGGCAACGGCTCTTCGAAGGAGTACCACAACAGCTCAAAGCCCAGCAGCAGTGACATCAGCAGCGTGAGCAAAGCCACCTCCAATGTGTCTTACTCTTCCACCCCATCCTCCGCTTCAAATCAGAATGTCCAGCCCACGGGCATGAAGAGGCTCAAGATGAGCTTTACTGTCAGCTATGGAAAGGTGGTGCGGTGCAACCGGACCCAAACAGCTCCATCCAGCAGCTCTTCATCATCAGCCAGCTATTCTCACCCACAGTCTTCATCCTCTACCTCAAAATTCCAGTGCTCCAAGCAGGTCAATGGCACATCCTCGTATAGCAGCTCAACTTTCCTGGTTCCCTATGATGAGGAATCATCTGAGGACTCTGACCAGGAGAGCAGAGTTTTGGACAATGGTACTTCTAAGCCTTCTGGTGTTGCCAAGGCAGCCAGTGGGAATGATGGCATGCACAGTCCTCACTTTAATAGTTCAAGCTCACACTCGCATAAGACAAACGAATCTAACAGCTTCTCCGAGTCTCACATGGGTACAAATGGGTCAGGACACGGTCAAGTCAATGGCTTTAAACATTCTGACAAGGTATGAAACATCTCTTTGTCTGCTTTTCAATTGTATAATTTACAATTTTAATGAAAACAAGCCTTTTAGTTATAGTTGTAATTTATAGCAATGCATTGCACTACATATGCTAAATGCTGTAAACACAATATTTTGAAATGACTGTGTGGATGTTAACATCCTTTGGATGATGATTTTTTTTGTTAAGGCATCAGACAGTCCAGTCTCTGAATCTTCCATAAGTGACACTAACTTAGACTCCCAGAGTGTGTCAAGGTAAGCAATGTATCCTAATCACACAAGCTCTTTATCTTTATTCAGTCTGGTGCACACTACGTTATGCAAGAAGAAGAAATAACAATCACTTTATATTCTCTCTGTTCAGCTCTAAGTCAGAGGGAATGCGCTCCCCATCAGACTCCATGGAAAGCGCTAAACCGCTCACTGACCCTCTCACTCAGCATGTCTCACACCCAGTACCCACACCAGGCACAGACACCCAGGCACTGGCTAAGCCAGCAGAACTGACACCTAGCACACCGGCCACCTTAACAGAGGTATCAAGTCAAGTGAAGGCAACATCAGAGTCCACTCTAAGCAATCACAGTCTCATCCATCAAGGGAGTGATGAACTTACATCACTGGAAAGACCCAGGATGGAGACAGAGACTGTCAAGGGTGCAGTTAGCAAGGAAGATGGAGAAATGTGTCAGTCAGGCAAACCCAATGCTTGTGAACAAAAAAGACTAGTTGAGCACCAAGAACATGATTTAAACCAGCCACATGTTTCTACTGCCACAAAGGACAGAGACAAGGAGTACCATCGCAACTACAGAGAGCTCAAGGACAGGAGCAGAGAACGACATGGACATCGGCCAGAGAGAGAGTATTATCCACAGAAGGAGCGCTCTCGCAGTCGTCATAGAGATAAAGAGTCAGCTCGGTACTGGGATAGATATTCCTACCAGCACGGAGACCGCCACTACAAAAGAGCCAGAGACGAGCGGTCACAGGATTGGGAGCGGGGCAGGAGATTCCAGAATTCACACCGCTCATCAAGCCACAATTATAGAGGACTAATGTTGCGCCATGCACGGGAAGACCGTCGTGACAGGTGCCACTACAATGGAGAGCAGAGCAGCAATAGAGCAAAGCCCTCGTCTCCATGTACCACTAGCCCTTTGCCCCGGCATGGGACCAGAAAACGCAGCTTGTCTGGTGAAGACAGCATGTCTGAGGAGCGCAGGGCCAAGAAATGTAAAAAATCAAAGAAGAAAAATAAAGACAAGCACAGGTAAGTAAACATGTTCCTGCAACACAGAGAACTGTCCCTAATGTAAATACTTTTCCAAGCCCAAGAGTAGTTTTACATTTTTGTAACTAATACCTCTTACATTCTGCAGGAGTTCAGAAAGGGACATGTCTGTTAAGAACCAGGATAGCAGCTCCAGCCGACAGAAAAAAAAGAAAAAGAAGAAGAGGAGGCATGAGTCAGAGGACAGACCTCACAGAGAGGGACGGTCCTCAGACAGGCATGATTGGAAAGGCAGGAATGGTGTGGAGAGGAAGAGCCATAAGCACCAGCGCAGCTCTGACAGAGATAGATCTCCTCACCGTTCCAAGCTGCCATGTATTGAGGATCTTCGCCAGCTCAGTGGTTACTCAGGTATTCAACATGACATTATGATTTTAAAGGAATATTTGCTTTGATGTGAAATTCTGCTCCAGACTGAACTTCTCTTGCTGCAGGTAATGTTGTTAAGCATTATAATGGATATGTCCAAGGATTCTGTCATAAAGAAGTAGTTGCAGAGATCAAATATGGAGACGTGAACCATATTTCCTCTAACAATAATAGGAAGATTTCCTTATGTGAAGGAGACATGGGAGAGACAGGCCCTGTGCCATGCAGATGTAAGTCCATTTTGTTCTGTTCTTGAGCTACTTACTCTCATTACAAGGCAACCAAATAAATGCAGTGCTGTTTTTCACAGGAAACAGTGAATACTGGAGATCTGCCTCTGTCCTATGGTGAGATATTGATTATAGTAAAATACTTTTGGATGTTAAATGGGGCAAAATAAAACAAGATGTACTTAGTTTTAATATTTTGTTTTTGTTTCCCCCTAGAACTCTGAGGACAAAGGAAAACTACACTTTACTAAATATTGTAAAGGTGCTTTATTCAATAAAGTCATACTGTATTTTTTGCAGCATAAATGCTTTAAATTTTTTTAGGGTTAAGGATTTTTTTTACCAACGCTGTACAGCTGAACTTTGAAGAAACTCAATTAAAAAAAAAAAGAAAGAAAAGAAAAAATTAATATATACACTTAAACTGGAAGAAGAAGCCTGGAGCTTTATCATCAAAATTGCTGCTCAGACATAGACTCAGGACTTTCTCACTTGTGAAGATGACACACATTCTCCCTTTAAGGACACGTATCTGGGAATGATGGAAAAAAGTGAACTAAAATGCTGCATAAAAGTTGAAAGACTGTCTCTCGGCTGGAAGTTATGATGTCACCGTTTCCACCTTTCTGTCCTCAACAGAACAGATTTTTTAGTGCTTTGTGTGCACTTACACCACAGTAAACCTGGACACACTTGACATTTTCTGCCTACTTTCCACATTTTTTTTTTTTTCATTTCTTTTAAACAGAAGACTCCAGGATCCATCTAATGGCATTATACCGACTTTTCCACATTTCTTCACATAGGAAAAATGTACATTGCATTATATCATGTATGGATGTGGGTGATTTTGAGTGTAAGTTTTAATCCTTTTGTGTTAAAAATACTGTGAATTTAAGTTAAACTGTACTATCAGTTATTAATTTGCAATCCTGTATCAGGAGATCAGTATAAACACTTCTTTTAGAAAAACCACTCAGCATAATGTAGGCCATGTTCCAAAATATTTCCCACTTTGTTTGACAAAAATCAGTGAAAACGATTATAATAAAATCCTACATTTTACTGTAGCATGTTGAAAAATTCTATGTTGTACATTCTGTATTAATTAAGAGGGAATAGGCCTTAATGTCTACAATTGTAATATTTTCTCAGTATGTTTACAAATTTTTGTTGGGATGAATGGATAGGTATGTGATGATGGGTTGAGTGTTTGGATTTGTACAGGGTGAGGTCTTTTCTCACCTTTTGAATAAAACACACAAACAAACAAACAAAAACACTCTTGTTATTCATCAGTCTTTGTTGTGCAATAGTTAATACAATGACATTTTTGTAAAAATTTCCATTTTATTTATTACTCATTGAATTTGAGTTTTCACAGTTTTCTGTCCCCACCCATACCTACCCCCACCGATCCTTTGCCTCATTTAACTTATAAGCGCTCCTTCATGGACAGCAACCAATTACCACTTATGGGTTCAAAAGACTATTTTACGATTATGAAAATATTCATAATACAAATAGCCAGTAGCTTTAAAATCCATTTTCGGTTGGACCTTAACTGTAGCTCCATGGCTTCACAGAAAAACTGACACAATTAAACATCGTCTTTTATTCCAGTTATGCTTTGGGGAATATGGTCTGTGATTTACTGGGGAAGTTAATTAACTGGTCCTGGGACAATGGCAGTAAAATAAATAGCTTCTTAGAATAAAATCCTGTAACCAAAGACTGAGTTTCACTAAAACATTAAAGGCATAACAGACACAACAGAAACATCCTTCATTTGCTTATATGATTTAAAACAATTTTAAAAAAGTAAAGTTGTATAGAAAAACCAGTCCTGCTGATTTTGATCACATGATACATTGTGGCACTAAATGTATTTTATTATTTTATTCCCAGGTATCAATAAGATAATAATAATGTGAGAATGAGAAGCCAATTTTAGAATATATTATAATACAGTATTAGTAAGAATGTGTGGTAATTGCTGCAGTTGAACAGTAGAGGGCAATGTGGTACTGTGTCTGTCCTTTTTTCCCTCAACAAGTGATGAACACTAGCTTTTCATGTTAAAGTGGGGGGCAACAAGCATGGAGAATCAGACGCCCTTATCTAGAGCGATACGTGTATATATATATATATATATATATATATATATATATATATATATATATATATATATATATATATATATATACACACACACATATATATATATATATGACAAACAGAGAAGTTAGTGCTAGTTGAAGTGTATCATGAATAAGTAGGTCTTCAACCGTCATTTGAAAATAGCCAGTGACTCAGCTATCCGGGCCCCTAGGGGAACTTTATTCCACCACCTTAGTGCCAGAAAAAAATAGACTTGTAATATACTCACCTCTTACCCTGAGAGATGGTGGAACCAGTCGAGCAGTGCTGGTGGCTCTGAGGGTGCGAGGTGCAGTGTGAGGAGTGATGAGGGCTTTGAGATAAGAGGGAGCTGGTCCATTTTTTGCTTTGTAGGCAAGCATCAATTCAATTCAATTCAAGTCCTGAGTTTTGTGATCTCAGAGAGCACGAAGGATTGTAACATGTTAAAAGACTATTTAGATACATGGGAGCTAACCATTAAGAGCCTTGTACTGTAGCAGCAGTTTGTAATCAATTCTAAACTTAACAGGTAGCCAGTGTAGAGATGATAAAATTTATATGATTATACTTTCTTGTCCTGGCAGCTGCATTTTGGACTAACTGTAGCCTATTTATTAAATATGCAGGACAACCACCTAGTAATGCATTACAATAGTCCAAAAGTCAATAGTACAATAGTACAAAAGTCATGAATGCATGAACTAGCTTTTCCGGATCAGATACAGACAGGATGTTTCTCAGCTTGGCAATATTTCTAAGGTGGAAGAAGACTGTTTTTCTAGTATGGGCGATGTGATTTTCAAAAGACAAGCTGCTGTCTAATAGAACACCCAGGTCTTTCACTGTCGAGCTACTAGTAACAGTACATCCCTCTAAATGGAAGTTGAATTGTGAGAGTTTCTGTGTACTGTTTTTTGGACAGATAAGTGGTATTTCTGTCTTATCAGAGTTTAACAACAGAAAAGTACAGGTCATCTAATCTTTTATCTCTTTAACGCACTGTTAATTTGGACAATTTAGCTATTTCATCTGGTTTTGATGAGATATATAACTGTGTATCATCAGCATAACAGTGGAAACTAATCCCATGCCTTCTAATGATTTTCCTAAGGGAAGTATATCAAGAAAAGCAGAGCTGATCCTTGAGGGACCCCATAATTAACTGTCAATAAACTAGAGGATTCCTATTTAATTCTACAAAACGGTGTTGATCAGACAGGTTGGAGCTAAACCAACTTAAAGCCTGTCCATGAATACCTGTGTAATTTTGTATGCGATCTAGGAGAATGTTGTGATCTATAGTGTCGAATGCAGCACTAAGGTCAAGTAGAACTAATAATGACATGCAGTCTTGGTCCGAAGCTAAGAACAAGTCATTTGAAACTTTCACAAGTGCAGTTTCTGTGCTATAATGGGGCCTAAAACCTGACTGAAACTCTTCAAAGATATTGAAGGAGCTCAGTTGAACAGACACAAACTTTTCTAGTATTTTAGACATAAACAGAAGGTGTGAAATTAGGTCTTTAATTTGATAGTTAATTGGGATCTAAATAGAAATAGGTTTCTTAATGAGGGGCCTAATAACTGCCAACTTGAAAGGTTTAGGGATGTAACCTAAAGATAGCGAGGAGTTAATAATATTAAGAAGAGGTTCACCAGCTTCATGTAACACTTCTTTCAGTAATTTAGTTGGAATAGGGTCTAATAAACAAGTTGTTGATTTAGCTGTTGTAGCGTCTGGTACAAGTCATTTAGAATTCATATCCTAGGCACCCTAAACTTCGGCATCTACTCTTCAATCAACCAATGAGCAACCCAGTTTTACGATTTTATTGAGGGCCACATTCCACAGTGTCACACACACCTGGCTCCAAGAGGTCTGGGATCCTACACAAAGACCAGATAAGACCACGCTGTTTCTCTGATTGAACTCATAGGGACCTCAACCAGACACACACACGCGCGCACACACACACACACACACACACACACACACACACAAACACTCCCCTGCAAACGCATACACACGCACACACACACACACAACACAATGGGACATTCCTTTTACTAATAAAACAAGTAGATAAGATACTCTAAGATTCTTATTCTTATAACCCTGTTGTAATGTGCTTCTTCTGTTAAGGCTTGCCTGACTCAAAATTACTTGCTCCTTACTTTCCTGAAAAGGGTGTATTTTATTTAGGTATCAGAACACAACACTGGATTAACATCAGTTATACTTTGATTACCGATCCTGGCATGTTAATGTATACCTGTTCTAAGGCTGTATGTCCTTTTGAGGTCTGATGTCAGGATGTATACAAAATTATGTTTTCCCTTCCCTAATGCAAATGCATTTTGTTTTTGTGTTTCATTTTTGGGGGGGCACGGTGGCTTAGTGGTTAGCACGTTCGCCTCACACCTCCAGGGTCGGGGTTCGATTCCCGCCTCCACCTTGTGTGTGTGGAGTTTGCATGTTCTCCCCGTGCCTCGGGGGTTTCCTCCGGGTACTCCGGTTTCCTCCCCCGGTCCAAAGACATGCATGGTAGGTTGATTGGCATCTCTGGAAAATTGTCCCTAGTGTGTGAATGAGTGTGTGTGTGTGTGCCCTGCGATGGGTTGGCACTCCGTCCAGGGTGTATCCTGCCTTGATGCCCGATGACGCCTGAGATAGGCACAGGCTCCCCGTGACCCGAGGTAGTTCGGATAAGCGGTAGAAGATGAATGAATGAATGAATGAATGAATGTTTCATTTTTGTTTCTTTCTCCTTTATCAGAACACAATATCGTAGTAACATCAGTTACACTTTGATTACTGATCTGTGTATATAATGTACCGATGCCTTTATACCGTCATTCCCCTTCATGTTTAGTATCCAAATGACCACAAAATTATCAGTTACTCATTTTTCAATCAATGGTGTATTTTATTTGAGCACGAAAGGCGCTATACCATCTTAATACACCTTGGATAAAAACTTTAAAGTCATCTAAAATTTTGATAGCTAAACCACGCCCACAGACACCTGAAACAAAGAGTTTTTCCCTCCGAAATCCGGGTCGTAGTATTGGCCATCTCCCCAAAGATGGGTGGAGTTCGGGACCTTTAAATTGTCACAAAGACCACCAATCCGTGGTCAGATTTTCGGAACAGCTTAGAGACAACTCCATTTTCCTTCAGAGAACTTCCGGCAAGCTCCACTTCCCAGAACCATCCTCAGGAAAAACGTCTGACCCCATCCTGACTGAGATTTCTCCGTTGCATCCAGACTCTTGTGCCGCAAGCCAATGCAAGTAACCGTTTCCTCTACCAATCAATTTAGATGCGTATTTCAAGTAGGAATCTCGCATTGAATCGTAAGGTAAACTTAAGTTTCTGTGACGATTTCCCAGTCAGGGTGTGATTAATTTTGGAGTCTAAGCTTGCCATTCCTTTCCTTCCTTTCTAATTTCTTCTTCTCCAGTCTCTTCCTCCCTTTCCCCAATTTCAATTTCTTTTGTGTATTTTATTTTCATTTTTGTTTTCTCTATTTTCTTTTGTTTGTTTGTGTAGTTATAGATATATCCTGATGGTGTAGACTCATTTAGACCGATTAATTCATTTGGTTTAATCCAAGTTTCAGTAAGACAGAGTGCAGTAAGGATATTTTCTGAGATGATTTCATTTACAATAAGTGCTTTGGGTGCAAGTGATCTAATGTTCAGAAGCCCAAACTTTAGGAACTGTTTGTGTTTGTTTCTTTGCCATTTTTCTGGTCTAATTACAGTAAGATTATTTTGAGAACTTCTCATGCATTTACTTTTTGATCTCACTACTTGGGGAACAGACACAGTTTCTATAGGATGAGCTATGTGTGTATTTGTATCAATGTGACGAGGTGAAGGATGGCTATTAAAATTTAGATTTAGATCATAGTTTACCATTCAGAAGGTGTGCAGCGCCCTGGAGATGTGGTCCAAGAGGATCTCCGCTCCAACTCTGCTGGGGTGCAGGCCATCAGCAGGAACAGCCTAGCACGCTCCCAGAAAACATTCCAGTTGTCAATAAAGAGTAAATTCTGAGCCTGACACCATGACTGTAAGCATTCATTTAAAGCAAAAAGTCTTCTGAACCTTTCGACCTTTTGTAAAGATGTGACTTGTGCTGTACAGATGCCTCTGTGGTCATTCACTCTAACAGCAGGCTATGGAAATGTCTTTGGATAAAGTTTAACATACAACATGAGAAATTTAAATAAACATAACAGTCACAAATGTGATTACGCTTTGAGGGCCTCTGTTTGCTCTCTATACAGCTTCCATTCTTTGTGGCATGGATACCACAAAATGTTGGAAACATTCCTTTGGGATTCTGGTCCATGTTGACAAGATGGCATGACAATTCCTGCAGATATCGCACATCTCCCTTTCTGCCACATCCACAGGCGTTTTACTAGGTTCAGATCTGGCCACCGAAGAACAATGAACTCAAATTGACACAAGGCAGGTTAGGTTCATGGATTCATGCTGTTGGTGCCAAATTCGAACCCTAACATCTGTATGACTCAGCAGAAATCGAGATTAATCAGACCAGGCTGCATTTTACCAGTCTTCATCTGTGCAGATTTATTGAGACCATGTCCATGACGGCTTCCTGTTCTTGGATGACAGAAGTGGAACCCAGTGTGCTATTTTGCTGTTGTAGCACATCCACATCAAGATTTGATGTATTGTGCATTCTAAGATGCTTTTCCGCTCACCACAAATGTACAGAGTGATTATCTAAGTTCTGAGTGGTTATCTAACTATAACCTTGTACTCTTTGTCTCCTCAAACCTGCATAATCTCTGGGTACTACTCTTATCAACAAGGCATATACTGTACATGTGCAGAACTGGTGCTTATTTGATGTCTTTTCTTCATTGCACCATTTTGAGTAAACTCTAGAGACTGTTGTAAGTGAAAATCCCAGATTGTATGTTATATGAAGCTGTTGGCCTCTGCATGATTTTGTTCCTAATAAAGAGCTCCGTACGTTGCTATTCAGGTTGTTTCAAAATGTTTATTACCATTGAAGGTGATGACTAAAATCTTTGCCTGCAGTATATACATTTTGTATGTATTGGATATCGTGAGATTTCCAACCATATGTTATAAACCTTATTAAAATGCCTGTTTTGGTGTTACCATGGCGATCAGTTTTAAAACATGCCAAGCAAGACAGAAAGGTAAGGAACATTGAGAAAGTTAGGAAGTAAATTATTTTAATTTAGCATAGTGTTTCTGCTTACCAAACCCTTTAAGCTGTGTTGAACATGAAGTCCTCATCCGCTGCAGTTGGTCTCCCATAAACGCGGCTGACAAGTTTCAAAAGTGCGGATATGATTCCAGAAGCAGTCCCAGGTACCAAATGGATGAACTAACCAAATACCTGGGCTACTGCATCTGTCGGGCGTTACTAAAACAACAAGCAAAAACGATTAAAGCCATCAAAGAATGCCCCCGACCTTTAACGAAAATAGAGGTATGTGCCTTTCTGGGTTTGGCAGGATACTACAAAAGATTTGTCCCTAATTTCTTCTCTGTAGCTTCTCCCCTCTCAGATTTGACGCAAAAGGGTCAACCAGACCGGGTGCAGTGGACAAGCGATACTGAGCAGGCGTTCCTCCTCCACAAAAAGGCCCCTACCTCCCACCCCATACTGAGAAGCCCTGACTTCAGCCTCCCTTTCAACCTGCAAACGGACGCATCCAAGACAGGCTTAGGAGCAAACCTCTCCCAGGAGTTAAGAGAGGAGGAGCACCTGATCATATCAGGTGCTCCTGATATGTCCTGTTCATCCTGGTATCTCCTGATAAGTCCTGTTCATATCAAGGAAGCTGACCCCTGCCGAGAAGAACTAAGCCGCAGTGGAACGGGAAGCCATCTCGCTTATGTAGGCCATAGAGGAACTCCGCTACTACCTGGCAGGGTGACACTTCACCCTGGTCAGTGACCATGCTCCCCTGCTGTGGATGGCAAATGTGAAAAACACCAATGCCAGGGTTACTTGGTGGTTTCTCTCATTGCAGGACTTCTCATTCCAGGTCCAGCACTAAGCCGGAACCCAGCACGGGAATGCAGATGGCCTCTCCAGGCGTTACTCCCTCGGGATGACGACTGAAAGGTGGAGGCTTAGAGCTAAAAGGGCCCCTGTGATGGCAGAGCTTGCACCGCCGCCCGATGCAACAGAAAAACCACTTCTTGCACTGACAAGATAAAAGTGGAGGGAAACGGCCAGGGTGCCAACTCCCCAGAGTGCAAGGCGGGGTGGCCTAACTCCCACCAAAAAGCAGGGAGCCAATCAGGATCACCACTGTGGCACTCACCCTCCGCCTGCCAAACACAGCAGAGGCCTAGGCTAGCAGAGAAAAGGAGGAAAGCGAAAAAACCCTGAAGGATCTAATGTGCTGTCTCCCCTACTCTTTGTGTTTCCAGATTCTTCATGCTGAAGGACAGACCACCTGCTTGCTGAGCCCAAGCCATGCTCCTGGGACCACATTTTCCCCCTCACCCCACTGCTGGCTGCACCTTCCACACCTTCCTAAGGCCACCTGGGCAATTTTTGCTGAGTGCTGCTCCATATCTCTCTCTCTCTCACTTACTCTCTCTCTCTTACTCCCTCACCCCCACTGCCCCTACACCAAATGAACTGCACAAATGAACTGCACATCGATCCATGGGGGCTAAACTTGGCAGGCACAGAAGAAACAGTCAACAGAGCACAGAAGTGTCAACTCCTCACTCTATGGGAAAATACCTCTCGGATCGACATGTGCTCTGATACAGATTATCGTACTGAAACTCAAATGAAAACTCTTTTCCTAATTCCCATGAATATATATTACTACTCAGTGCACTACTCACCCTGAAAAGTATACCACTCTAACTCTGGCACAGACTATGTTCGCACGCCGAGCATCCTCCCAATCAACCAAATACTGGACACCCCTCCCACTGACCTGGCATTCGAAAGGTGACATGTCCAGAGTGAAGTGCCAAAGAGTGTTGTGGGCATACTCGGCCCACATCAGACGTCTGACCCAGGTTGCCGGGTTGGAGGTACCCAGACAATGGAGGGAGCGTACGAAGTCCTGGTTTACCCTCTCTGTCTGACCGTTTGACTCAGGGTGGAACCCCAATGAGAGGCTGGCAGTGGCACCTATTAGGCGGCAGAAAGCACCCCAAAAACTGGCTAGCAAATTGTGGCCCCATCAGAGACTAAGTCAGAGGGGAAGCCGTGTGTCCGAATGAGGTGTTGTAACACAACTTCTGTCATCTCCCTGGCAGAGGTACAAATTTGCCTGCCTTAGAGACTCATTCCACTACCACCAGGATCACAGTCATTCCCTGGGAACGAGGCAGGCCAGTGATGAAGTCCAGGAAAAGGTGTGACCATGGGCAGGACAGTATAGGCAACCCCAGTATAGGCAACCCCTGTGGGTTCAAAAGCTCAAATGTCTCGATCAATAGAAGGCCACCAGAAACAGCACCGCAGGGACTCCAAGGTTCTCATGGCTCCTGGGTGATCCATGAAAGGTGAGGCAAGAACCTGTGGTCAGACTGGAGTTGCGAAATACAGCCTATTGGAAGGACCGCCGCGTGGGTTGGGCTCCTGCCGGAGTACCGGTGGACCGCTTCTTCCAGGCCCCAATGCAAAGGTGCCACTATCCTTGAAGGTGGAATTATGGATTGGGGCTTGGGGTCCTCTGCCGGGTGATCCAACTGGCGGGAGAGGGCATCTGGTTTGGCGTTTTGGAGCCAAAGGTTTGAAAGAGAGGGTAAAATCAAACCAAGCGAAGAACCTGGCCTGTCATGGGTTCAATCTCTTGGCCTGCTGGATGTAGGTCAGGTTCTTGTGGTCTGTCTGGATAAGGAATGGGTGCTTGGCACCTTCCAGCCAATGCCTCCACTCCTCCAGAGCCAATTTAATGGCCAAGATCTCACAATCCCCTACATCATAATTTCTCTCTGGCGCCGTCAGACGGCGAGAGAAATATACGCAGGGGTGCAGCTCTTCCTTTGTTCCTGACCGCTGGGACAGAACGGCCCTTATTCCTATGGGCCGAAATCAGCCTCTCAGTCCATACAAAACTCCCCTTCTTGCACAAAGTGGGCTGGCCAAGGTGCAAAAATTGCGCACAATGCGGCAGAAAAATTTTGTGAAGCCCAGAAAGCATTGGACCGCCCAGACTGAGAAGGGCTGAGGTCATTCCTTGACCACCTTGATCCAGAGGGAATCCATGCTCAAGCCGTCCTGAGAGACCACAAAGCCCAGGAAAGAGATGGTATTTACATGGAACTACGATTTCTTGAGATTCACATATAGGCCATGCTCAAGGAGAAGCTGCAAGACTCGGCGGACCTGTACAGGTACACAAAGACATAGCGATTCAGGGTCTCCTGAAAGGAGAGAAATGATCACCTGGTTACTTAAGTTTGCCAAAAGCACAACCCACAGGTCCCTGTGCACTCACATCAAGCCAGCACACCCAGTGTACGCAACACACACTGAAGAAACCACCACCTCAAAAGGGAGAAAAGATCCTTCCACCTGTGGGAGCCTCCAGCCACTAAAACAAATAAAAGATTAATCAGCAAATATATAACTTACTACTCCAGTCACAACTAAAGAAAACAATACACCAAATAAGGAAAAACAAAGGAGGTAAACAGATTATACTGAACACTAACCCAGATTGTAATCACTCCCATAGAAAATACTAAATAAAATAAAACATGAAAAGAAACCACACAACAACCCCCTCACAAATGGCAGGAAGACGATAACATTACCACGATACTGAAGAACAAAAACACCGTTATAGCAGCATCAGGTGACGGCTTCCTCATGAGGAGAAAGAAACATAAGGGAAGGCAAGGCTGCAACTATGGCAACGGTGTCCCACAATAGTATGAGCCAATAGTCAACGTTGTAAGCATAACAGGAGGTATCAATTTTAAAAGACAAGAGGGAGGAACTGCACTAAATGTAAGCAAAAGAGCATCGTATATTCATTCATTCATTCATTTTCTACCGCTTATCCGAACTACCTCGGGTCACAGGGAGCCTGTGCCTATCTCAGGCGTCATCGGGCATCAAGGCAGGATACACCCTGGACAGAGTGCCAACCCATCGCAGGGCACACACACACTCTCATTCACTCACGCAATCACACACTAGGGACAATTTTCCAGAGATGCCAATCAACCTACCATGCATGTCTTTGGACCGGGGGGAGGAAACCGGAGTACCCGGAGGAAACCCCCGAGGCACAGGGAGAACATGCAAACTCCACACACACAAGGCGGAGGCGGGAATCAAACCCCAACCCTGGAGGTGTGAAGCGAACGTGCTAACCACTACGCCACCGTGCCCCCCGCATCGTATATTACTATTATTAAACAAACAAACAAACAATCAGCTCATATCCCAAGCTAAACGATCAGCTGGGGTACGAGAAATCACACGTTACTGAGAAAGCTAGGCTACTACCAGCTTAAATGAGCAAACTTAGCCCACATACCTGAGAGTTTAGCAGTCATTCAATTCTCTACTGGAGAACACTGAAGGAAAACAAACTACCCAAAGGGGCAAAAGGCAAGCTAGGATTGAACAAACGAAGTATGGAATGTTACACACAAAAATGCTACATGCTAACTGCACACACAAGCAGCTACTGCCAGCCAAACAGAAGGGAAACAAACCGGACATGACGCATTCCGGCTACTGCCAATCAGCTTTTAAATAGGAAGTGCACCCTGCTAATTTGTAAACACGACTGTCAATTATTCATCCACCTAATTCAGTTACAAACATATAAATAAATTTCATTCAATTTAATTTTTGTAACAAAGCCATCTTTGTGAACAAACATCTGAGCATCAATATCAATATACCTGTTGACTTTGTGAGGCCTGTCTCAGAGTTTCTTTCCTGAATCCACTCTTTCAATGAACGCTCACACAGCTGCATTTGGATGTAAAGCATTAAGTAGAACTGAACCTGTAGAATGGATATTATGTCAAACTAATGAATTTTGTGAATGTAGCAGAATATATTTTGTTGCTTTGCCAGCAATGTTTGGAAAATGATGAACAATATGCCACATGCCTCATTTGTCAGCCCACTGCTGACTGCTCATATCAACATATGACTCCTTTGACAGTGTGGAACTTTCTAAACGGAGTGCAGAGCAGGTCTTGTGACAGAGCACGGCTCTCCCAAAAGCACACATAGGACAAAGTTAAGTGGTTTGGGCATGTTCGTGGACAGAACCTGACTCCTCTGCTCTTTTGCCATTGCAGAAGTTAGAACATTATTTGAACAATGGACGATCCATTGGTGCTACTGTTGCTCTCTGTTGACTCAGAGACTGTGATGAATCTGCAGTAGGCATGTTCATCTGCTCTGTTTCAGTAAACAGTGCAAGTGATCTTACCTTTCTGTTTGTGATGGTGTTTCTAAAGTTGGTATGGCAGACAAAATGGATGGTGTACAATCTAGAAGAAAAGGATACAAGTAATTATACTATAACAGTTAGCAGCATGCCTATATTTTCTTTAATTGCCCAGGACCTTTCACTGTGTGCATCATGCTGCATGTTTGTTTTAAACTACATAAAATTCCACTTCCTACTCCCTATTGGTTAGAGAATGGTGGCCTAATGGTTAGAGAGGTACACCAGGTGAACGAATTCTGAGTATGGGTCGCCATACTTAGCCGTATGTCACGTCACTGTCACTGACTAGCCCATACTGTGGGACTGATAAGAGTAAGGCACATGACAGACCAGAGCTCTGTGATAGTGGATCTTCTGCTGGATAAAACAGCACCGATTGTTGCAGAGAGTTAAACAAAGCTAAGCTACACAGATTCTTCCAGTTCTATCACTCTTGTTTCTGTGTGTTTCACAGTGACTGTTTCTGGCAAGAGCTTTAAAGGATAGCTTATAGTTGTAAAGACTCAGCGGATCTGTGTCTGCCTGTGAGTTTTTAAGGTCCCATGCCTCAGTTTCTGTGATTAGTGATTTGTGACTGTTCCAGTGCGCACACAGATGGTTTGTGCAGTAAACGCTGTATCAGCATGTCCTGTGGCACTACTGGGAATGGTGAGCCATTTATACTCTTTATGTCAAGGATGCGGGGATAAAAACTGACCAAATGCATGATAGCATAAAAATAAACTGATTTATTAACCCTTCTGCAGACCTGGAGTCAATTTGACTGATCTGGAAAGTTTAATGTGTCATAACTTGTGTTCCACATATTTGCCTGAAATTTCCAGGATTGTTCCAAATTATGAACTTTGTAAGCAAAATTAATTTTGTCTATTTTCGTTGAACTATGTGTTCGTAAAATAAATACTTTCCTCCTCGAGTCACCCCGGGTCAATTTGACTCGGCCACATTTAGTGGGGCAATAGGTCACACTTTTGCCCTTTTCAGCGCAATGAACATACATACATACACAAAGATGCACAAATAAAATGTCCACTAACACACGCACCCAAAACACACACTCACACACCACACACACACACACATATGCACACACAAATTGGGCATTGCATTTCAGTTGGTCTCCAGACAAAACAAAAGCCACACATTTGTAAACATTTCACACACACACAAACACACACACAGTCAAACACTGTTCAAAGCATTGGGCATTGCATTTCAGTTGGCCTCCAGACAAAACAAAAGCCACACATTTGTAAACATTTCACACACACACACACACACACACACACACACACCCACACAGTCAAACACTGTTCAAAGCATTGGGCATTGCATTTCAGTTGGCCTTCAGACCAAACAAAGGCTACACATTTGTAAATATTTCACATACACAAACACACACAGGTTCATATTTTTATAAAGAAGTTTAAAAATAAAATACATGTGTTTTGCAAATCATATTTGTTTCCTCTCTCTTATTTATGAATTTAGTTGTATCAGTCAGCTTTGGCCTGGAGATATGCTGAGTAATGTTTGACATTTACCAGTCAGTGGTTATCCAAAATAATATTTAATAATTTCTGCTTATTTTACTCAAAAACACAGCATAATTTCATAAGGTTTATTGTTCATAAATTAAGTATGTAAACGAAGTTTTATTCACATGAAATTATGCCATGTTTTTGAGTGGTGTGTGTGTGTGTGGGTGGGTGGGTGTGTGTAGCCTGTTGTTGGTTGATCAGATGACATCTGGTGGGCAAAATAGATATTACAAGTGTAAAATTATTGTAGAAGTTTTGATTTATAAGCATTCAAGTCAATTTGGCCTGAAAAAAAAACAGGTTTTATTATTTGCTGACATTAAAAATGGTCAAAATGGTTTCAAAACAATCTCCTGGCTTTGAAATATACCAGCCTGTAATTGTGCGTCAACTTTTGTGCCTCTATAGTGAAAATAATTCAAAATTTAGAAAATGTAGAAATATAGAAAATGAGGCATTTTTGCATATTAATGAGGTTTATTATGCCAAATATTAAACTTTTTTTTTTTTGCAAAATATATGTTAATATGTTGGAAACAAGTTAGACTAAAAAGGTGAAAAAAAGGCTATCATATATACTTCATTTTTTATAAGCAGTCAAAACAGACAAGGTCAGCTTGACTCAGCGCTCCTAATTTGCATAGGAATGCAGACGAGGTCTGCAGAAGGGTTAAATAAAAGAAACACAGACCAGACAAGACATGACAAAAGACAAGGATTCTGTGCCGCCATAGGCAACGCGGCACGGCTAAATACAAATGACAATTAGATAACAGTTGCGGGGTGATGTCGCAGGACAAAACAAAACAAAGCTGTGCTGGTGAGACTGTCCGCCGGCAAGAAGTGAGGTTGCGTCCTCCGCGGGGAAACCGGAAGCGGAGAGGCCCCCAAAGGGAACAGATGCAGAGCGATGTCTCACAAACAACAAAAGTCTAGGTATAAACAGGGCAGAAAAAACAGTGTGGGGGAAAAAAATATGCTCCCACAATAAACCTGTGTTTCTTCTGTCCAAAGAAACACAGAACAGACAAGACACGACAAAAGACGACAAGGATTCTGCACTGCCATAGGCAACGCGGCACGGCTAAATACACATGACAATTAGACATAAGGAACAGGTGTGCAGAGGTGGGGAGGAAGAGACAAGGACAGGTGAATACGTGAATACAGAACATAAACAAATGCACATGGCCAAAGTCCGGGCTGGATCCTGACACTTTAAGCCTTTACTGCTAATAAAGTGTATTTATCTCGTGTCGGCAGTGAATTTAACATTACATAGTGCTTAGTGCTGAAGTGCAGCATTGTTTTTCCAAAGCCGTATAACCAGGAATTTCTATATTCATTGGTACCTCTTATGATTTACAGGGCCAGCATCAGCAAGGACATGTTCTACGAGATGCTGGCGAGCAGAAAGCGGCGTGAAAAGGAGGTTAGCTGCAAGACACAGAGACCTCCAGTCTGAGCATCAAAGACTCTCAGCAGTAAAACTCTCCATGCTTGGTGCATACTTTAATGTGGAAATCTGCAAAAAAGCTGCAGTGTTCATCACTTGATGGAAAAAAGGACAGACACAGTACCACATTTCCCTCTACTGTTCATCTGCAGCAATTACCACACATTCTTACTAATACTGCATTATAGTATATTCTATTCTAATTTGCCTCTCATTCTCACATTATTATTAATTATCTTATTGAAACCTATTTACTTGATAATAAATAATATAATACATTTGGTGCCACAATGTCCATTAAACAAAAGGGCCTTTCAGAATCTTTTTTAATTAATCCATTATTTGAAAATATTTTATGAACATAGATCAGCAAAATCAGCAGTATTGATTGTGAGGATTTTCCATACAACTATTCTTTTTTAAAATTGTCCAAATGAAGGATGCTTCTGTTGTGTCTGTGATGTCTTTTATGTTTTAGTGAAACTTAGTCTTTGGTTACAGGATTTTATTCTAATAAACTATTTATTTTACTGCCATTGTCCCAGGACCAGTTAACTCTAACTTTGACAGTAAATCACAGACCATATTCCCCAAAGCAAAACTGGAATAAAAGACAATGTTCAATTGTGTCGGTCTTTCTGTGAAGCCATGGAGCTACAGTAAAGGTCCAACTGAAAATGGATTTTAAAACTATTGGCCATTTGAATTATGAATATTTCCATAATCATAAACTAGTCTTTTAAATACATTAGTGGTAATTTGTTATGGTCCACGAAGGGGCACTTATAAGTTAAATGACACAAAATGTGAATATGTCTACTGTGAAAACTCAAATTCAGTGAGTAATAAATAAAATGGAAATTTTGAAAAAGGTTTACAAACGTGCCATTGCATTAACTGTTGCACAGCAAAGACTGAAGTGTTTTTGTTTGTTTCTTTGTGTGTTTTTTTATTCAAAAGGTGAGAAAAGACCTCACCCTGTACAAATCCAAACACTCAACCCATCATCACATACCTATCCATTCATCTCAACAAAAATCTGTAAACATAATGAGAAAATATTACAATTGTAGACATTAAGGCCTATTCCCTTTTAATTAATACAGAATGTACAACATAGAAATTTTCAACATGCTACAGTAAAATGTAGGATTTTATTATAATCGTTTTCACTTATTTTTCACTGATAAGTATTTATACTGATCCCCTGATACAGGATTGCAAATAAATAACTGATAGTACAACTTAAATTCACAGTATTTGTAACACAAAAGGATTAAAACTTACACTCTTAAAATCATCCACATCCAACCGGGACACCGTCTTTCTACTTTTATGCAGAATTTAATAAAAAAATTTCCATCATTCCCAGATATATGTCCTTAAAGGGAGAATGTGTGAAGAATCTTCACAAGTGAGAAAGTCCTGAGTCTATGTCTGAGCAGAAATTTTGATGATAAAGCTCCAGGCTTCTTCTTCCGGTTTAAGTGTATATATTAATTTATTTTTATTTACATTTTTCATTTAGTTTTTCTTCAAAGTTCAGCTGTACAGAGTTGGTAAAAAAAAATCCTTGACCCTGAAAAAAATTAAAGCATTTTTGCTGCAAATAAATACAGTATGACTTTATTATATAAAGCACCTTTACAATATTTAGTAAAGTGTAGTTTTCCTTTGTCCTCAGGTTCTAGGGGGGAAAAAAACAAAATATTAAAACTAAGCACATCTTGTTTAATTTTACCCCATTCAACATCCAAAAGTATTTTACTATAATCAATATCTCACCATAGGACAGAGGCAGATCTCCAGAATTCACTGTTTCCTGTGAAAAACAGAGAGCGCTGCATTTATTTGGTTGCCTTGTAATGAGAGTAAGTAGCTCAAGAACAGAACAAAATAGACTTACATCTGCACGGCACCGGGCCTGTCTCTCCCATGTCTCCTTCACATAAGGAAATCTTCCTATTACTGTTAGAGGAAATGTGGTTCATGTCTCCATATTTGTTCTCTGCAACTACTCCATTATGACAGAATCCTTGGACATATCCATTATAATGCTTAACAACATTATCTGCAGCAAGAGAAGTTCAGTCAGAATTTTACATCAAAGCAATTTTTCTTTTAATCATAATGGCATGTTGAATACCTGAGAAACCACTGAGCTGGCGAAGATCCTCCATACATGGCAGCTTGGAACGGTGAGGAGATCTATCTCGGTCAGAGCTGCGCTGGAGCTTATGGCTCTTCCTCTCTTCACCATTCCTGCCTTTCCAAGCATGCTTGTCTGAGGACCGTCCCTCTCTGTGACGTCTGTCCTCTGACTCATGCCTCCTCTTCTTCTTATTTTTCTGTTGGCTGGAGCTGTTATCCTGTTTCTTGACAGACATGTCCCTTTCTGAACTCCTGCAGAATGTAAGAGGTATTAGTTACAAAATGTAAAACTACTCTTGGGCTTGGAAAAGTATTTACATTAGGGACAGTTCTCTGTGATGCAGATCATAGACAACAGAAACAAGGAACATGTTTACTTACCTGTGTTTGTCTTTATTTTTCTTCTTTGATTTTTTAAATTTCTTGGCCCTGCACTCCTCAGACATGCTGTCTTCACCAGACAAGCTGCGTTTTCTGGTCCCATTCCAGGGCAAAGGGCTAGTGGTACATGGAGATGAGGGCTTTGCTCTATTGCTGCTCTGCTCTCCATTGTAGTGGCACCTGTCACGACGGTCTTCCCGTGCATGGCGCAACATTAGTCCTCTATAATTGTGGCTTGACGAGCGGTGTGAATTCTGGAATCTCCTGCCCCGCTCCCAATCCTGTGACCACTCGTCTCTGGCTCTTTTGTAGTGGCGGTCTCTGTGCTGGTAGGAATATCTATCCCAGTACTGAGCTGACTCTTTATCTCTGTGACGACTGCGAGAGCGCTCCTTCTGTGGATAATACTCTCTCTCTGGCCAATGTCCATGTCGTTCTCTGCTCCTGTCCTTGAGCTCTCTGTAGTTGCGATGGTACTCCTTGTCTCTGTCCTTTGTGGCAGTAGAAACATGTGGCTGGTTTAAATCATGTTCTTGGTGCTCAGCCAGTTTTTTTTGTTCACAAGCACTGACTTTGTCAGACTGACACATTTCTACATCTTCCTTGCTAACTGCACCCTTGACAGTCTCTGTCTCCATCCTGAGTCTTTCCAGTGATGTAAGTTCATCACTCCATTGATGGATGAGACTGTGATTGCTTAGAGTGGACTCTGTTGTGGCCTTCACTTGACTTGATGCCTCTGTTAAGGTGGCCTGTGTGCTAGGTGTCAGTTCTGCTGGCTTAGCCAGTGCCTGGGTGTCACACACAGTCATTTCAATGTATTGTATTTACAGCATTTAGCAGATGTAGTGCAATGTAGTGTTATAAATTACAACTATCACTAAAAAGCTTTATTTCATTCAAATTGTAAATTAAATCTGCAAAGCAGCCAAAGAGATGTTTCATACCTTGTAAGAATGTTTGAAGCCATTGACTTGATCATGTCCTGACCCATTTGTACCCATGTGAGACTCGGAGAAGATGTTAGATCCATTTGTCTTAGGCGAGTGTGAGCTTGAACTATTAAAGTGAGGACTGTGCATGCCATCGTTTCCACTGGCTGCCTTGGTAACAGAAGGCTTAGGAGTACCGTTGTCCAAGATTCTGCACTGCACCACCTTTCCATTGCTGAGAGTAAATCTCATCTTGATACTCTTCATGCCCGTGGGGTGGACGGGTTGATGAGAAGCCGAGGATGGGGTGGAAGAGTAAGACACATTGGAGGTGGCTTTGCTCACGCTGCTGATGTCACTGCTGCTGGGCTTTGAGCTGTTGTGGTACTCCTTCGAGGAGCCGTTGCCATTGACATATGAGTTATTCTGGAAAATAAGTAAAAAGTTGCCTAAGGTGGATCTGAAATTTTTGAATTTCTTGTCAATAAAAAGCTCTCAATGCATGTTGTGGCTCTACCTTTAACATAGTAGGAGGGAGCTGTGGACCACAAATGGTTAGGGAGGTATAAGAATGATCATTTAGCTTAGATGTAACTGGTTTGAGAGATGAGTGGCCTGGAGTAAAACCCTTCTGGTTAAAATCTCCATTTTTCAGATCAGTAGACCTAAAAAGTAAATCAGAGTACAAAATGTTAACAAAAACAGAGACATCTCAATTAAACAGTGTATTTATAATTCTATTTAAGCATTAATAACTCTAACATACCCTTGCTTGATATAGAACAGCAGGTATGCTTGCTGGTTTAGCACAGTTTGTATATTAGTAGGAGTCACTGATGAATCATTCATCTTATACCACTGGCCATTACTTGCCTGAAACAAAGCACCACACATTTCCACATTAGTCCATCCATCAGCACCATTAGAAAGCTCTTGTTTAAGCTTGATCAAAGGCTGAGAGCTAAACATGTGCAGTAGGTCTCACTTTTACATAGCAGTAGTAGTGTCCGGCATAGCAGCTGAAGCCTGAGTGCACCAGCACAGCATACAGCCCGTAAATCTGCGGCTCTCCGTGAGACTGGGACATGTATGGTCGCAAGTCAAAGTACTCAGTGTATCTCACATCCTGTGTGGAGAATGAATTACAGTGCATCACATCAACAGATTTTTTTAGTGTTTATTCTACAATGATCTGTCACGATAAACAATTTTCCAAGTTTATTAAAGCATTTACAGGAAATACCGACCTTGCAGATTTTGCCTTCATTGAAGTCGTCAAAGCGCTTCAGAGAGACAGTGAGCACATTGGAGTTGCGGTGAATGCTTAATCTTTTTGAGGCCTGAACCTTTTCCTTACAACTACAAGAAGAACAGAATGAATAAGACTTATATTCTAGACTTTACATTGATAGTTAGCATTATCTATTATTTTTAATATAAAGTTCATGTCCATATTAGAGTAAAAGTTCTTATTATTATCCTATAAGTATGGGCTCAGAGATGCCATGTGACACTTACGTGCTGCACTTGTAGGCATTCTCCCAATCGAGCTGTTCAGCCTTAACAAACTGCTCAAAAGCAATGAGAATAGTTGGGGAATTCTGTAAAAGAGCACAAGGAAACATAACTTTAATTTAACACTGTGTTAAACAAAGTCCGGTAGATGCTACACGAGGCCTGTATTGATCATGTAAGGACAAACATCTTTTCTGAAATAGATGGTCTATACAGTTCACTATAGTTCCAGCAGTAGTGCAGTAAACATTCGATAAGGGTATCAATTTTATTTCACATACCTTGATGTCCAGTGCAATATCCAAATAAGGATCAAATGTGTCTGATACTGCTTTGCAGTTCATACACTTCACTGTGGAAAAATAATTCAATTAGTCACTCAGTCAATAAAGTTCTCAGCTTTACCACATTTACGAACAGTGATACTAATAAAAAGTATATGCATATGATATGATTTTTCAAATCTAGCAGTTATCTCCATCATATAAAAACTAGTAGATAAATATATAAGTACATAATTGCCAACTCACCTCTGGACCTCAAATATCCTCCAAATATCTGATGGATCAGAGTAGTAGCCTGCGTTTGCCTATCCAATCTGAAAATTTTCATAAAACAGGATCAGATATAATGAAAATTTTGTAAACATCAAGTGACAGATGGTATAAGAATTTTTAATTCATTTTGGTGTCCACAGCTTTAAATCAGATAAATAGATCAGCTTTAAAAACAAAAACAACATCACCCACACACACACACACACACACAAATACACCTTTCACATATATCAGATTTCCTCTCGTATTTTTGGAGTGACAATAATTTCCTCCCTTAGTGATTGTTTACTATGTGGCTACTAACAGAGATGAACAGGTTAAAGGCTAAACAGGTTTAAGTGGATCTACAATTTTAGTCTATTTTAACTGATATGTCGTATTTACTTCTAAACCTCTAAACTTGTCGGGTGCCAGGGCAGACAAGTAATCATTAAAATACTAGGTATCCAATCAGTCTACATATCATGTAAAATGAAAAATGATTAAACAGTCACTTATAATAAATCTTGCACCACACTGATTTAATTATTTTTTAAGCAGACTCACTCATTGTTAGGAAGGCAGGCCTTTTGCATAGCATCCACTGTGTACCGCAAGAACTCATGGGCATCTTCTTGATCCCCATACCAGAAATGCTTTGCAATCCCTACATCATGTGAAAGCAAATACATTAAAAATGCTCAAATCCAAACAAAAATAGTGTATTATTTTCATCTATCAGCAGGTGTATACTCACGTTTTAGTTCAAGCAACACACCAAGGGGCTTGATGGCATTCCCCGAATTAGCAAACACCTGAATGGTGTGATTCTGCATGGTACACAGCATGCAAAATTCGGGCTCATGACCTTTAAGGGAAAATACAGCAGTGATCAGAAACCCAGTATGCAAAATACATCAGAAATTGATGCAGCAAAATGTGTGATGACCCACATGTTTTGGAATGTTCTCTGGACAGCATGTAGTTAGCAAGTGGTGCAGTGTATGAAAGACACTGAAGAGCTGAATTCAGAAAACATGTGTTGCCCAGGTTCTGGAGACCTGCTCCAATACAATGGACTTGAGTCCAGGTCAAGCTGAGGCGCTCTGGTGGAAACAGGATCTTTTGCGGCAGACTGATGCCATCGCCACAGCTCACGGCCACTGCATGACAAAGCAGACATAAGATGTGTTATATGCTTACCCTAAATAAAAGGCAGATAAGTGGATAACCCTTGGAAGATGAGGTAAACCCTACTTGCCTTGCTCATTTGGCCTCTCAGCAGGAAGTGCTGTGTTACCTCCATACAAAGCAACTTCAAGGATGGGAGCCACACAGGTAGCCATGCTCCTGGAAAGCTCGGCTGTAGTAGAGTCAACACTTCAGCTGGAGCTGCCGTTGTCCAGGCCTCCAGAGGAGACAGGATTCAGGGAGCTGGAGTGCTTACACAGCGCTGACTCAAAGTCAGATTTCTCTGATGATTTCACCACAATAGCCATCGTTCATTCTGCACATAAAGTCACATATGCACTTTATTCAGAAGATATTCAAAACAGACCATTCATACCATTCATATATATTTCATAAGTAACTATAATTTTTTTTTTTTTATATTTTGTTTATTGATTTTTTCCACTGGTCATTGTACAGCTAATAACACGCATTTCGTTTGCTTCTCTTCTTTGCACAGCTATTTCAATTTTGTTTTATTGTATCTCGTTTTATTGTATTAAATTTCACTTTTTCATCCCCCTTTCTATTTGATTCCTTTTTATTTACACCGATAGTCGTAAAAAGTATTTCACTGCATGTCATACTGTGTATGATTGTCCATGTGATCAATAAAATTTGAAATGCATGGCATACATTCACTTTTCATAGAATTTTATGATTTACACTAAATGAAATATGATGATTTTATTTCTTGGGCTTATGCAATACAGTTTTTGACGTTGTAAATCATGAGGCCAGCATTTAACGGATTAACAGAATGCTTCCTGAAAACGGGGATATGTGCACGTGCTTTCAGAGAGCCCTGTTGCAGACACAGCGTGTACCAACGTGCATAAAGGCCGATCTAAGCAGACATACGTAACGAAATTATAACCGGAAGGAGACCTAAAATACTTAAATAAATTTCCCAAATTTCCTTACAGACTCGGTATCTAGTAACGCAGCCAAAGAAACCTCGGAAACAGATAGTGGAGCTAGCTAAAGCTTTTATTAACTATACATCTCGTTTTCGAAAGTATCAAACCTTTTCCAAGTTTCTCGACAGACTCGTTACGCAGCTTAAAAGTTTTGATAAGCGGAAACACTATGCTAAATTAAAATTATTTACTTCCTAACTTTCTCGACGTGACTTACCTTTCAGTGTTGCTTTTTTTAAGCGCGCTCGAAGGATGACGCGCGTCTGAACGATGACGGAATGATTTGAATTTATATCGAATACTTCCAAAATGTTTTTACTGCAGTTAAAGATTTTAGTTAACAAACTAAATAAAAATTGGCGGGTAGCCAAAATGAGTAAATTATAACTGTGTGTGAACCTTCTGACTCTGAGACTAAAGTCTTCCCTCTGCCACATACACCACTACCTGAATGTTAATGTAATAACGTAGTAATAATGTTAAGATATAGTTAAAATATCTTAACATTATTACTATGGATATATTAACATTATTATTATGTTGTAACATTAACATACAGCTAGACTCCTAAATAACTGTTAGTAGTAAAATGCTTGCTAGCTTTTGTCATAGGTCAGTAAATGCTGGTTGTTAGCATATTATCTGATCAGAAAAATTCTAAAATCTAAATCTGAATCTCTAGAACTCTAACTCTAAATCTAAGACAGCTTGCATAGCACACGATGTCTGTAGCAGAATGTATCTGGTTATGTTCTGGTTCATCATCTATTAATTAACACATGACCATAAAAGAATCAATGACTTGAACTGATGTAGTGATATCACAAACTAAATGACATAAATGCTCTGTAACTACAACTTCAGTTGATTGCTGTTTTGCACAATACATTACAATAAATTACATTACCTGATGTAACTGCTGCTATAATACTAGGGTCCATTCCAGTATTTCTGCACACGCAATATTGATTGGAAATACAGTATTTACACTGGTCAGCTCTGTGTTTGTGTGTTGTCTTTTGTGAAATGTCTTGTATTTTTTTTGTTTGCACTGTCTTTTGTCCTGCACTGTCTTGTATTTTGTCTTGCACTGTTTGCACCAGTTTGCACAGTTACATTTTATGTGGCTAGGACTGACTTACTAAAGTCCTTAGCTCTGTTTTTCTTTGTTTTATGTAGCACCATGGTCCTGGAGAAACGTTGTCTCATTTCACTATGTACTGCGTCAGCTATATATGGTTGAAATGACATTAAAAGCTTCTTGACTTGACTTGAAATGAATGATAGATTTGACCCAGTTTAATAATAAATAATTAAATTCACACATTTAAATGATCACACTTCAAGGGCATGGGGACAAAGTGAATTCAGTTCAAATAACATTAGTGAGTGTTTGTTTTCTATTTTTTTGTGTGTTTTGTTTAACACCGCATGCACACACACAAGCATTTGTCTCAGATGGCTTCTTCTAGATGATAATGCACCATGTCACAAAGTAACCTAATATTAAACTGGTTTCATGACCATAATGAGTTCATTGTTCTTCAGTGGCCAGATCTGAATCCAGTAGAATACCTGTGGATGTGGCAGAATGGGAGATGTGGGAAATCTCCATGAATTGTCATGCAATCTTGTCAACATGGACCAGAATCCCAAAGGAATGTTTCCAACATTTTGTGGTATACATTGCACAAAGAATGGAAGCTGTATAGAGAGCAAAGAGAGGCGCTCAAAAGTGTAATCACATTTGTGACTGTTTTGATTTAATTTTCTCATGTTGTATTTTAAACTTTAGCTAAAGACATTTCCCTAGCCTGCTGTTAGACCGAATTACCAAGACTATGGTCACACTGGCCAAGAGTTCAATAAGTTTAACATTGCACAATACCTATTTCCCCAATGCACAAACCAAAAATATCCATCCATCACTGAAATATACAATTTTTACAAAAGAAATACACATGCTGTCTTCATACATGACGACAAATTTGATTAATGATGGGACACTGGGACATTCCCAAAAAATATCCCAAAGTCACATAACTACTGGATAGTCAGTAGTTATTATAGTGATGACCTCTTTGGTGAAGTTTGCAGCTCACTGATCTGTCTTCTGAGTTGAATGAATTCCTCTTTATGCTCAGAAATCCTCTGTTGTAAATTATGGATTACCTGGAAATTGGAGCACATGTGCATGTTATTGTAAGTTATTATCATAACAGTTATAATTTTATCCTAATTCTCAATGCAGCAGGACTTTGCACAGTCATCACACCTTTCTTCACCTTCTAACACCTTTTTAATCAGC
The DNA here is from genome assembly GCF_030014155.1 of Tachysurus vachellii. NCBI lineage: Eukaryota > Metazoa > Chordata > Actinopteri > Siluriformes > Bagridae > Tachysurus > Tachysurus vachellii. Next base: position 17,019,696 of record NC_083461.1, on the reverse strand, counting down.
ACTACAGCAGATTAAAACTGGAAATGGATATACAACTTGTAAACAAAGCTCTAGTACAAAGGTATTCAACTAAAATTTAAAGAGGTCCAGTAAGAGAACATTTCTTGAAGTGAAGGTCCGGAAGATCATAATGTCTAACTAGTTAGTGTGATATATATTTAAGTAGCCTAGTAGTTGTATCAACATCTGCAAGCAATCAATACCTGATTGTCAAATCAAATAAATTCAGTACAATTCAAAAACAGTTTTGACAATATTTATTGTCACGTAACATAGAACTGAGCATATGTATGATTGTAGATATGTATAACGTTCTCTCATTAAATAACTAAAAGTAGGGCTACATTTCAAAATAAGAGAAAATAAATAAAATGTGAAAATTGTGTATGTTTAAATAAAGTGCTTAACTTTCCCTTTTATATCTCAGTGAGAGAACTGAGCTCTAGCTTGGCAGGATGTTAAACCTGGGTTTGAATGGAGTCAGGGCCGTTCTCATACACATGTGGAGGTGCTCATTAGTGAGTCTGGAATTATATTTAGTTTTGATTATGTTCATTGTAGCGAAAGCTGCCTCGTAGTTGTATGTAGAGCCAAACATGGTCAGGATGTATAGGGCTACTTCCCTCAGACCTGGGAAAGCTGTCTCAGGGATGCTGTCTTCAGATTTGAGTGGATATGTTTGTTTAAAACCTTTATGTTTTGTCTCATAATGGTGTTTCACATTGCCACTTTTAATAAGTGCCACGGTTTCTGAACATATGAGACACATTGGTTTAGTGTGAAGTGGGAAGTGTGAACAGAGTTCAGTCTCCGACTCACTCGTCTGTTTCTCTCCCGTTCTCCGTCTCACTCGTCTGTTTCTCTCCCTTTCTCCGTCTCACTCGTCTGTTTCTCTCCCTTTCTCCGTCTCACTCGTCTGTTTCTCTCCCTTTGTTTTCTACATGTATCGCTATCTTTCTTCCATGTGTAACTTTACTCTAATTCTCTCTCATCTGTCTTGCACTGTTGAGTCGCAGTGTTTACTTCAGGAATGCACAGACTTGATTGGCTGAGTGGTATCACGTGGGATGCTCTAGTACATAGGTCACTAACAGGCGGACCTGTTGCCTGTTGCCACGTGCTTTTGTTTATGTTCTGTGTTACGGTCTACGGTCGTCCTGTCTCTAGTCCGTGTCAATGTTTCGTGTTCTTTTTTTAGTTAATAAATCCTGTTTTGTTTTTTTTGTTTTTTTTAATGCTGTCCATCATTTGGGTCGTTTCTATCCCCCCGCCGGTGACAATTCCTGATGCAAATTCTCAAGCCTCTCCTGGAATCTGGTGCTTAATGATCATCACTGATCTTTTTTTGCACTTTCTCTCTCAAACATGGAAAAGCTACTTTAAATAAATGAACAGTTCTAAAAGTTCCACCGATAAAAGAGCTTTACTTACTCATTAATGAGCAGTGTGGCACAATTTCTATGCACCTCACACAACTGGGCAAATAAAAGCAATCATGCAAGCAGATAATGAGACTGCTCTCCACCTGGCAGACCACAAGGTTTTGGCACAATGGGAGTTTCCTTACATAATAAACAAGGGGGGCCATATGATATGATTATTGAGTCTTTTAATGACCAATAGTTTCCCAAGTGGTTCTCCAATGCTGTATTTTACTGATAAAATGGTAAAAACAAAACCTGTAGGACAAGTGTCATACAAGAGGATTCTTTTACAACATCAAAATATTTCATTTTTGTTACAAATCAGTCTTTGTGAACAAATATCTGAACCTCAATAACCCTTCTGTGTGTTTTGTCTGTATGTCTTTCTCAGCTCTCCAGACAGATTCACAGACTGAAGCACAAGATTATAAAAACTTTTTATATAAATGTCATTCTGCATTAGTGAGAATAACATATGAGTGGAATCATTCCATTTTAAGTAGATTCTTATATCACAGCAGCCAGTTTTATTATTGATTATTTCTGATTTTATCTTTTGAAGACCTGTGTGAAAATCTAACGTAAATTTGTACAAACCTACCTTTAGGTCTCTGTGCATAATTCTATGGGAGTGAATATACTCCACCACTTCAAGTATTTGCTTTAAGATATGAGATGCTTGTGAGATAATGAGATAACATATGCCAGTTAATAATACATTATATACCTGTTGACTTTGTGATGTTGACTCATAACGCCCACTGACATGATAATGCTTAACAATATTACATGCAGCAAGAGAAATTCAGTCTAGAGCAGAATTGTATATCAAAGCAAATATTCTTTTAAAATTGTAATGTCATGTTGCATACCTGAGTAACCACTGAGCTTGTCTGATGACCATCCCTCTCTGTGAGGTCTGTCCTCTGACTCTTGCCTCTTCTTCTTTTTCTTTTGACTGGAGCTGCTGTACTTGTCATGATTCAGCCTGGACTTTTTGGCCATGTGCATTTGTTGTCGTTCCTCGTCACGTGTCTGCCCCGCCTTTGTCTGCTCCTCCCTGTCAGCACACCTGCTCCTCATTGTGTCTTCATTGTCTTTTATATTTAAGTGAGCCGCGTTGCCGATGGCAGTGCGGAATCATTAGTTACGTGTACCCCTCGTCATGTTTAGTCATTGTTAAATGTCGTCATTAGTATTGTTTCAGTTATCGTCATTTTGTCTATGTCATCTTTATTTATTAAACCCCCTTCCTTTGAAGCTATCCAGTGTATGGGTCTGTCTCCTTCCATCCAGGTTGTGACAGTACTGGTTCTTGACAGACACATCCCTTTCTTCTTTAGAATGTTAGAGAAATTTAAAACTACTCTAGGGACAGTTCTCTCTGTTGCAGTTCATAGACAACAGAAACAAGGAACATTTTTACTTGCCTGTGCTTGTCTTTATTTTTCTTATTTGATTTTTTTTTTTATTTCTTGGCCCTGCGCTCCTCAGACATGCTGTCTTTACCAGACAGGCTGCATTTTCTGGTTCCCGTGCCACAGCAAAGGGCTAGTAGTACATGGAGATGAGGGCTTTGCTCTATTGCTGCTCTGCTCTCCATTGTAGTGACTCCTGTCATGACGGTCTTCCCATGCATGGTGCAACACTAGTCCTCTATGATTGTGGCTTGACGAGCAGTGTGAAGTCTGGAATCTTTTGCTTCTAATCCTGTGACCGCTCCTCTCTAGCTCTTTTGTATTGGGAGTCTCCGTGCTGGTAGGAATATCTATCCCAGTACTGAGCTGACTCTTTATCTCTGTGACGACTGCAAGAGAGCTCCTTCTGTGGATAATACTTTCTCTGTGTTCAATGTTCCTATCCATGACATTCTCTGCTCCTGTCCTTGAGCTCTCTGTAGTTGCGATGGTACTCTTTGTCTCTGTCCTTTGTGGCAGTAGAAGCATGTGGCTGGTTTAAATCATGTTCTTGGTGCTCAGTCAGTCTTTTTTGTTCACAAGCATTGGGTTTGCCTGACTGACACAATTTTACATCTTCCTTGCTAACTGCACCCTTGACAGTCTCTGTCTCCATCCTGGGTCTTCCCAGTGATGAAAGTTCATCAGTCTATTGATGATTGAGACTGTGATTGCTTAGAGTGGACTCTCTTGTGGTCTTGACTGACTTGATGCCTCTGTTGCCTCTGCTGACTTGGCTTGATGCCTCTGGCCTGTGTGCTAGGTGTCAGTTCTGCTGGCTTAGCCAGTACCAGGATGTCTGTGCCTGGTGTGGGTACAGTGAGCGGTTTAGCACTTTCCATGGAGTCTGATGGGGAGCGCAGTAAATAGTGATCTCTAATTATTTTTCTTTAATCTTGAAATAGTTGCTGGAGGCTCCCACAGGTGCAAAGATCTTCTCTCCCTTTTGAGTTGGTGGTTTCTTCAGTGTGTGTTGCGTACACTGGGTGTGAGTGCATGGGGACCAGTGAGGTGTGCTTTTGGCTAACTTAAGTAACCAGGTGATCATTTCTCTCCTTTGGGGACCTCAGCCTGGTGTTTTGGTATTGTTTTGTTTTATTTTGTGTACTGCATATGCTTAAGTCTTACTGTAAATTGTTTTATGTTGTGTTTCTATTCCTCTCTGGGATTAGTAATATAGTGCCTTGCAAAAGTATTCATACCCACTGAACTTCTCGACATTTTGACATGTTACAACCACAAAGAAAAATGTATTTTATTGGGATTTTATGAAATTGAAAAAAGAAAGTGGCACATAATTGTGAAGTGGAATGAAAATTATAAATGGTGTCCAAATGTTTTTTTTCACAAATATCTGAAAAGTGTGGTGTGCATTTGTATTTAGCCCCTTTACTCTGATACCCCTAACTAAAATCCAGTGAAACCAACTGCCTTCAGAAGTCACCTAATTAGTAAATAGAGTGCACCTGTGTGTAATTTAATCTCAGTATAAATACAGTTGTCCTGTGAAGCCCTCAGAAGTGTGTTAGAGAACATTAGAGACCAAAGAACACACCAGACAGGTCAGGGATAAAGTTGTGGAGAAGTTTAAAGCAGGGCTAGGTTATAAATTAATACAATCCATGTACAATCCATCATCTGGAAATGGAAAGAGTATGGCACATCTGCAAGCCTACCAACTACATGGCCGTCCACCTAAACTGTCAGGCCTTGCAAGGAGAGCATTAATCAGAGAAGCATCCATGAGGCCCATGGAGGAGGAACTGCAGAGATTCACAGTTCAGGTGGAAGAATCTGTCCACAGGACAACTATTAGTCGTGCACTCCACAAATCTGGTCTTTATGGAAAAGTGGCAAGAAGAAAACCATTTTTGAAAGAAAGCCATAAGAAATCCCGTTTGCAGTTTGCGACAAGCCATGTGGGGGACACAGCGGAAGAAGGTGCTCTGGTCAGATGAGACCAAAATTGAACTTTTTGGCCAAAATTCAAAACGTTGTCTGGGGCGGAAACCTAACACTGCACATCACCCTGAACACTCCATCCCCACTGTGAAATATGGTGGTGGCCACATCATGTTGTGGGGATGCTTTTCTTCAGCAGGGACAGGGAAGCTGGTCAGAGTTGATGGAAAGGTGGATGGAGCCAAATAGAGGGCAATCTTAGATGAAAACCTGTTAGAGTCTGCAAAAGACTTGAGACTGGGGCGGAGGTTCACCTTCCAGCAAGACAATGACCCTAAACATACAATGAGTGAGCTACAATGGAGTGGTTTAGATCAAAGCATATTCATGTGTTAGAATGGCCCAGTCAAAGTCCAGACCTAAATCCAATTGAGAATATGTGGCGAGACTTGAATCGCTGTTCACAGATGCTCGCCATCCAATCTGACTGAACTTGAGCTATTTTGCAAAGAAGAATGGGCAAAAATTTCACTCTCTAGATGTGCAAAGCTGGTAGAGACATACCTCAAAAGACTTGCAGCTGTAATTGCGGCAAAAGGTGGTTCTACAAAGTATTGACTCACTGGGGCTAATACAAATGCACGCCACACTTTTCAGATATTTATTTGTAAAAAGAATTTGGACACCATTTATCATTTTCCTTCCACTTCACAATTATGTGCCACTTTGTGTTGGTCTATCACATAAAGTCCTAATAAAATACATTTTTGTTTGTGGTTGTAACGTGTCAAAATGTGAAAAGGTTTAGTGGGTATGAATACTTTTGCAAGGCACTGTATATGTGTAACAGTGTGGCCTAAGAGGTTTAGTAAGCGTGAATAAAGCTTACTAAAATAAATATATAATAAATAATATAAATAAAGCGTGAACAAAAAGTACAAGGTTAGTGTTAGATAACCACTCTGAACTTAGATAATGTTAGATTTTCCTTGAATTTGGCTGCACAGTAATTGGGGGGCTCGCCAACATTCTAGAATGCTTCTAATATGTAAAAGAAAAGGGAGCTGGACCAAGTTCAGGGGAAGTGTTTATTGAAGATGTTTGTGTAGCATAGCAGTTTCTGGAACTTAACTCAAAGGTAAAAGACTTTATACCTGGTAACAAATGGCCTTTAAACAATGACAGATAGTGAAAGTGACGTGACATACAGCTAAGTATGGTGACCCATACTCAGAATTCATTCTCTGCATTTAACCCATTCAAAGTGCACACACACAGCAGTAAACACACACCCAGAGCTGCGGCACACAGGGAGCAGTTGGGGGGTTCAGTGCCTTGCTTAAGGGCACCTCAGTCGTGGCCGGCCCGAGACTCGAACCCACAACCTTAGGGTTAGGAGTCAAACTCTCTGACCATTAGGCCACGACTTTCCTACTGGAAGACATTCTACTGGAGAACTCACAGTACAATAGACAGGACAGAAGGGCCATCCTGTGTATTGATCAGTTGATTGCTTTACAGACAGGCCATTATTTTAACTATGGGTGGGGCACAGGCACAATGTAATCAGCCATTTGGTCCCCCGTTACAGTTATATGTTAATTATATGTGGGGTACAGGAGCATCAGACTTTGATTACATATGAATGTCAGGTGTTGATTATGCATGAAATGACTAGACACAAAACCCTTTAACCCCCCCTTTGATCGTTTTTGATCACACATAAATAAAATGCAGAAAAATAAAATGTATATTAAACAAGCTGCATGCAAATGTTTTTGTTGTCTTTTTGTTTTTGTTTTTTGTTTTGTTTGTCTTTTTGTTGACTCACCAACCCTGGTTTCAACATTTCCAGTTAGCCTTTTTTGGTCACTGTCCCTAAAGTTTACGTAGAGAATCATTGCTTCATCTAGTGGATGTAAGGTGTAAATTTTCTGCAGGCGCTGAAGCATTTGCCAAACTTTTCATGGATGTTTATATGCATCTGGTACCTCCTTCGACCACTTGTCAACATTCTAGAATGTTTCTTGACCTTTTTTATATTTTCACAATGCAAGTTTTTCTCTCGCCATTCTCTTCATACTCCTCCTCATTGTCCATCTCAATTTCAGTTCGTCTGCTTTTTTACAATGACAGGAGCGAGCTGTGCATTTGAATTGTCCTTTGTGACATGAGCAAATGTGAGTGATTCCTGCTCACTGTCATCATGGCTCCCTGTAGAATAATCGTCACTTTCTCCAATCAGGTAATGGTGTTGCTGATTCTCTACTTTTCTGATCTCTTTGAATGGACAGAGTGACCCTTGTTTATTCTTGCTGCTGTGTTATAGGATGTGTATGTTTTTCAGAACAGCTGTTTGATCCCTGTTGTTTAGAAAGCAAAGTCATCAAACAATTGTGCTCAATTAGCAGTCTCTCTTTATCCTTTTTATAATTTAAGTTGTTCAGCTAAAGCACAAACCTTTGCTTTTTCTGCATTAATCTCACACTGTAGTTTGTCTGTCTCACACTTGTGCAGGTGTTGTCGATATTAGTTTGCCCACAATTACAGATCATCTACCTCTCCTGTGGTTTGCCCTAAAATGCTATGTCTTCTCATCTGTTCAATTGTTACATTAGGGGCTCAGTTCCATGTCGTTGTTCCATGTGTTGTTTGTTTCAGTGCAAAGCTATCACCTTTTGAGTGAACACTCAGCAATGGCAGTACAGTAGATGTGCTCTCAAGTTAAAGAAAGAGAACAAAGGTTTTTAAAGTGTCTTTTCAAATGCAAATAGTTCTCTGTGGAATCCTTGCTCAGAAAGTTTGATTTACTTTTAATATCTTTCCATATCTTTCAATGGAAGGCAAATTAACTTACAGTTCCTTAATTCTGGCTCTAGACCACCATTTTTCTAACCTTGTTAGAAACTTTACTGTATTTCTTAACCAAACAGTGGCTACTGATTAAGCACCCAGTCAAGAATCCTAAATTCTTGCAGCAATTTCAGTACCAAACTATTTCAAAAGCTTCTACAGTCTCAAGATTAACAGACCAAATTGTTTATTTAACAATTCCTACATATACCAGGAGAAAGGACCAAGCCACAACTTCTACGTTCTCTGAATGAATGGACCAAATTGTTTAGCAATTCATAAAGACATTTAGAGAAACGACCAAGCCTCTACTTCTACAGACTCAAGATGAACAGACCAAATTTTTCCTTTAACAATTAATAAAGACACCAGGAGTAAGGACCAAGCCACAGCTTCTACAGTCTCTGAATGAACGGACCAAATTGTTTAGCAATCCCTACAGGCATTTACAGTATAGAAAGGACCAAGCTTCTGCTTCTACAGACTCAAGATGAATGGATCAAATTCTTTAACAATTCCTACAGACACCAGGACAAAGGACCAAGCCACAGCTTTTACAGTCTCTGTAGGAATTGCTAAATAATTTGGTCCTTTCATTCAGACATTTAGAGAAAGGACCAAGCCTCTGCTTCTACAATTTCAAGATGAACAAACCAAATTGTTTCTTTAACAATTCCTACAGACACCAGGAGAAAGGCCCTAGCTTAATTAACAGTGCTGCACTATGAAAGTTGATCTGCTTCTTTTGATAAACAGGGTTCTTTGAGAGAGCTGATAAGTTTCACTCACAAAAATGAGGACAGTTAAGACAAAGTCCAAATGATTTAAATTATTTTTAACACAGACTCTGTTGATGATCTTTGAGGTTGTAGAATATCCCAGATTCTTCTGTTCACTTCTTCTTGTTCCAGTGTTTTTGGTGAGTTCTCTTCTTATGTGTGTCTCCTGGCTGGCTTGCCATATTGTTAGATTTTCCTTGAATTTGGCTGCACGGTCATTGGGTGGCTTGTCAACGTACTAGACCTCTTCTAATACGTTAAAGAAAAGTAAGCTGGACCAAGTTTAGGGGAAAAGTGTTTATTGAAAATGTTCATGTAGCATAGCAGTCTTCTGGAACTTAATTCAAAGGTGTGACAAAAGGTGTGTCTGTGTGACCAAACTTTATACCTAGTAACAAATGGCCTTCAATCAACTGACAGATACAGTTAGGACCCTCTACACATTTGTGGCGAGAAGAAAAACATCTTAGAATGCACATCAAATCTTGATGTGGATGTGCTTCAACAGCAGAAGTGCACACTGGGTTCCACTTCTGTCATCCAAGAACAGAAAGCTGTGGTGATGAATGTCAGTGACTGCTGAGGCACACGGGTGTTAGGGTCAGTATTTGGCACCAACAGCATGAATCCATATAATGCACCATGTCACAAAGTAAAATAATCTCAAATCGGTTTCATGACCATGACAATGTGTTCATTGTTCTTCAGTGGCCAGATCTGAATCCAGTTCTACTGGATTCAGATCTGGCCACTGAAGAACAATGAACACATTGTCATGGTCATGAAACCGATTTCATGATTTCCATAATTTTGGTATTTGATTTCTAATTTTGTGGTATATTTCCCGATTTCCATAATTTTGTGGTATCCATGCCACAATAAATTGGAAGCTGTATAGAGAGCAAACAGAGGCCCTCAAAGTGTGATAACATTTGTGATTGTTTTTGTGATTATTTAATTTTTTCATGTTGTATTTTAATCTTTAGCCAAAGACATTTCCCTAGCCTCTTGTTAGCGAATGACCACAGAGGCATCTGTAGAGCACAAGCCACATCTTTACCTTGTTTACAAGTAAAGACTATGGTCACACTGGCCAAGAGCTCAGGAAGTTTAATATTGCACAATACCTATTTCCCCAATGCGCAAACCAAAAATATCCATCCATCACTGAAATACAAAATTTTTTTAATGTTTTTAAAACAGAAGAAAATTTGTTCCCAGAAATACACTTCGTACATTCTGTCTTCATACATGCTGACAAATTTGATTAATGTTGGGACAAAAATAAATAAAGGAAAACAATACACATAATATGCCAAAGTCACATAACTACTGGATAGTCAGTAGTTATTATAGTGATGACCTCTTTGGTGAAGTTTGCAGCTCACTGATCTGTCTTCTGAGTTGAATTATTTCCTCTTCTTGCTCATAAATCCTCTGTTGTAAATTATGGATTACCTGGAAATTGGAGCACACATGCATGTTATTGTGTTATTATCATAACAGTTATAATTTTATCCTAATTCTCAATGCAGCAGGACTTTGCAGTCAACACCTTTCTTCACCTTCTAACACCTTTCTAATCAGCACTACAGCTATCTAAAACTGGAAATGGATATACAACTTGCAAACAAAGCTCTACTACAAGGCCAGAACAAACAGGAAAGGGTCCAAACAACCTTGTTTATAAACAATTTCCAAGGGCACAAGCAGAATGAGATAAAAATATTCACAGCCTGTCACTGAAGGACAGTTTCTATCATCACTGCACATCTGAATAAAACACACTGGCCGTCATTAGTCAAACTGGATGCAGTTGAGTTTTGTTGTAAATCATTCACAGGAGCATTTACAAGAGAAATTTGGTAATCATGAAAATGTAGTTTGTAGAAACCTGCTGTATGTGTAAAGGATTCCACATCCTCAATTAATTGTCTTTTTAAATTTTACAGCATTTATTAGTTTTATAAACAGATTACACCATCAAGTTTAAATTGATTATTTAATTCATTTGCATGCACTAATTTATTGAAAACCTTTGTGAACCTGGAGATGCATCCCAAATCACGTACATATTCACTACTCTCTGCCATATTATAAATAGTATGTGTAGCATGTTCATAATGAAGATTCTCTTAAAAATGCACCTATTTAACCAAAAAAAGTGGAATGTTGGACACTTCATGCACTCAACCCTTAAAGCTTTGTGTACATAGTGACAGATGGGCAAGGCTAAAAGGAACTGAATGAGGGGAAAGTTTCAAGATCACTGATGACATTTTGGTTGACATCTTACAAATGTCTTTTAAATTAACCCAAACTGTGTGGTAAAATTTTTCAGCATTTACAAAAAATTTATCTGAATGCTACTAAAGCTAGCGGCATCACATTAAGTGCATTTTACATCATTTGCCATCTGGCAAATACTTCCAGTTAGTAGAAAAAAGGTTAATTTTCTATTTGAAATGAGAATACTCTTTTAAAATTAATATGCTAGACAGAGGAATAGTAGAGTAGGAAGGATATTACGATATTAATGACTTGAAAGAAATCAATCAAACAAATCCATAAATTAAGATAAGCTATAGTAATAATTAAAGATGAGCTAGTAAATCATGATACACATTCTATAGGTAAGAATATACTCTTACGCAGCCTCTTTTTGTTCATGAATTTAAATTTCCTATCTGGAATCAGTAGTCTTATATTCTCTAACCATTCAAACTGCAGCCACTAAAAAATCCTCATACTTGACTGTTACCTTGTCCTTTATTGTGGCAATTTGTTTTTAAGTGGAGCAAAACATAATAAACCATTTTGGTTGATGGTTTCAACCATCAGATTGAATTTTATTACATTATATGCAAAATGTAGAAGCCCTTACATGCACACATACCATGTCTTTTTTGTTAAAGAGATCACTTTGCAGTAGTTGGGATGCACTTGGTCGCAGTGTGGGGTCCAGGTTGGTCAGCAGATTAATTTGCTCAGACAGGACAGGCCAGTTCTTATACAGGTCAACTGGAAAATTCCCCTTTCTCAGACCTCCAAGTGTTTGCACACGTTCCATCTCTGTCCCAAAGGGCTGGAACAACTCGACAGCAATCACCCCGACACTGTACATATCTGACTGCAAACAAAGAGGAAAGATTCTTTAAGACTCCAAGTTCAGAGAAAACAGCAGATTCTGGTGTCAGTGATCCATTCCATATAAGAGTGTTCTAGTATAACCTAATTTTAATCAATTCAATATGTACAACATACTGAGTAGTTTTTATTACCTTTGAGTCATAATGAGAACACTGCAGTTGTTCTGGAGAAGCATAAACAAATGTGCCCACTCCTGTAGTGTGAGAGGACTCTGAACAACAAAAAGAACATAAACTCAGACTACAATACAGACGCTGAGAAGAAGACAACAAGCCAATGAAAGAAAAAAAAAAGAAATAGAAATTCAGAGCTCACCTGTGTTTTCATTTATATAAGAACTTGAAGGTAGCTGTTCGTTTTCATTCAGCACAATATCTGTACAAGCCAATCCAAAGTCACCTATTTTTACATGGCATTCATGCCCTTGCAGGAAAATATTCCTTGGCTGTAAACAGAAGTATAAAAATAATAAGCATTTTAAGGAATTCATTTGCTGTTCCAGTACTGTGACATCATTACACTTTCAAATAGATGCAAAAATGTTACAAAAGTTTAGAAAGTTCTCTTCCAGGACATGTTGGACGGAAATATGAAATTTTAAGAGATCTCTTGCAGTCCGTCCTGCTACCATTGCCTACCTGTCAGTTTGAAAACATTCATTCTTCACTGAACTCGCTTGCCAATGAAGAGTTTATCCACAGAACTGCAGCACTTGATTTTTTTTTGTTTTTAATTTTCATACCATTCTATGTCAACTCTACAGACTGTTGTCCATAGCCAGCAGTTTCTCTAATACTCAAACCAGTCTGTCCGGCACTAACAACCATGACACAGTCAACATCAATGGCATATTTTTTTTTCCTATTCTTACGTGAACATTAACTGAAGCCTGTATTTGCATTATTTGTGTTCTGTATGTCTTTCTCAGCTCTCCAGACAGACAGATTTATAGACTAATGCACAAGATTTACTTTTTATATAAAGGTTATAAAAACCTTTTATATAAATGTCATTCTGTGATAGTTAGAATAACAAATCAGTGGAATCATTCTTTTTTATTGTCAACCACCATTATCTGAAGTAGATCCTTATCCCACAGCAGTCAGTTTTATTACTGAATATTTTATCTTTTGAAGAACTGTGTGAAAATCTAAAGTAAATTTGTACAAACCTACCTTTAGGTCTCTGTGCATAATTCCACGGGAGTGAATATACTCCACCCCTTCAAGTATTTGCTTTAAGATATGAGATGCTTGTTGAGAGTCAAACAAATTAAAGGAACCTGCAAATATAGAAAATGTAACTAGCTTGCGTTTACATTCGCAGATTCAAATGTGCAAAGAAATGACCACAACTAATAATACAATGCAAATAACATATGCCAGTTAATAATCCGTTCAATATACCTGTTGACTTTGTGAGGTCTGTCTCAGAGTTCCTTTCCTGAATCCACTCTTTCAATGAACGCTCACACAGCTGCATTTGGATGTAAAGCATCAAGTGGAACTGAACCTGTAGAAAGGATATTATGCCAAACTAATAAATTTTGTGACTGAAGCAGAAGAATATTTTTTGTTGCTAATATTTTTTGGAAAATGATGAACAATATGCCACATGCCTCATTTGGATGTTTGTCAGCCCACTGCTGACTGCTCATATCAACATACGACTCCTCTGACAGTGTGGAACTTTCCCAACGAAGTGCCGGGCAGGTCTTGCTGACAGAGCGCGGCTCTCCCAAGAACACACATGGGACAAAGTTAAGTGGTTTGGGCATGTTTGTGGACAGAACCTGACTCCTCTGCTCTTTTGCCATTGTAGATGTTAGAACATTACTTGAGCTCTTAATTCGCATGTTCATAGATTGTCCTTTTCTGTCCTTCGAGCACTTCGAGCTTGAGTTTTCAAAAACAATGGACGATCCATTGGTGCTACTGTTGCTCTCCTCATCAAGTCTGCAAAAGAGACTCGTTGACTCAGAGACTGTGATGAATATGCAGTAGGCATGTTCATCTGCTCTGTTTAAGTAAACAGTGCAAGTGATCTTACCTTTCTGTTTGTGACGGTGTTTCTAAAGCTGGTATGGCAGACAGAATGGTAGGTGTACAATCTAGAAGAAAAGGATACAAGTAATTATACTATGACAGTTAGCAGCATGCCTATATTTCCTTTAATTTTCCTGGGACCTTTCACTGTGTGTATCATGCTGCCTGTTTGTTTTAAACCACATAAAATTCCACTTCCTACACTGAAACCATTACTACAGTACAGCTAGTGTCATCATAATAAGGGATGTGGTAGCTCAGTGGTTAAGGTGTTGGACTACTGATCGGAAGGTTATGAGTTCAAAAAACCAGGTCCATCAAGCTGCCACTTCCGGGCCCCTGAACAAGGCCCTTAACCCTCAATTGCTCAGCTGTATAAATGAGATAAATGTTATCCGCTCTGGATAAGGGTGTCAAAGTGACACCTATTGTAGAGGAAGCACCATTAAGAAGAATGTGGAATCCCTGTTACCTAGAAAGCCTTCTATCTATCCGGCTGTCTGTGAGTTTTGCTTCTTCAGGACAACATTTGGCCGTATTGTGTCTGAGATGTCACTTCTTTTTTACCATGGTATAAAAGCAGCATAGACATGCAGTTGTACTGTTATACTGAGTATCGACACGGCTGTGATTACTTAGAGCACTGAGTTACAGAATGCAGGTTTATGCCCACAACACAGCTGCGCAGATGCCCAGTATAGACAAACACTTGCTCATGAGAGATAACGTTATTAGAAAGGTGTTTGATTTCTCTTTACCTGGTGCCTTAGGGGATCTTAGGGGACTCTGAATTTTGGATGAATTGGCAACACAAATCACACACATCAACAGACTACAGATGCCAAACTGCTGGTGGAAACAGGAATACTCACTCACAGTATCTCGCATAAAACTATTCTAGAGGTAAGGTGCGGTGTAAGGAAAAAGTTGCAAGTGTTCCTACAAGTGAGTTAAATATATACTTAATATAAGTGATTTACTCTTCACGGCAGGCTGCACATGCTCCATCCACGCAGTGTGATAGCCAACAATGTTCGGATGCTGAAGACTGGACAGAACTTTAACCTCCCGTAAGACCTACAACAAATCATTTCATACAATTTTTGTCATATTGCATTTCATTTAGTCTTTGGTATACAATGCATATGAATGAAATAATCAGGACATGGTTCTACCTTCATGCAATCATTTCTTGTCACATTCTTGATCAGAATCTTTTTTACAGCGTAATCCTGTCCATCCAACTTGTTTTTCACCTGTCAAAGGCATTGAGGATCTCATTAAATGTAAAACGGCATTTAAAAGCCAAGCTACAATATATGTCCTAGACTGACATACCTTAAAGACTTTTCCATATGATCCTCTGCCCAAAGGTGACATTTCTTCAAATTCAGTGAGGTAGCGAGAGGTTTGGAAAAGACCACTTTTTGTTCTGAAATATAAAGGCTACTAAAAGATCTACTTGATATACAGTATGTGTATTTGTAACATAAAAACACCAACAAAAGCACTGTGTAACTGTCTGCTGTTTGTGTTGTCCTCACCTTAGCACTGGGTTTTGGCCATCAACATTGAGGTACCTTTGATTCTGTCATAAAAAAAAAGCCCATTTGCCTCATCTTTGCTATAAAATATATCATCAGTTGAGGCTTTTTGGGGTACTCTGTTTACCTGAGGAAACAGGGATGAGCTGGCTGCATGCAGGAGCTCAGCGAAGGCCCGGCTGTGCTGCAGTCTCACTGTACTGAACTCGTCGCTGATGGCCAACGGAGAAAGGAGGTTCATTGCTGCTAGTCGCTGACCAATAACTGAAACCGGCACAAAAAAAACAATGTAACAGACAAGCTAAATTAGGGATGTAACAACATTCAGGAAGATGGAAACAGTAGAGCCATTGAGAAAAAGAGTTTTTGTAAGTATTTAATTAATTAATGTGATAATAATAATAATAATAATAATAATAATAATAATAATAATAATATTATTAAGTAGAAGAAGAAGAAAAAGACTCCCATGCAGCCAATAGGATCAGATGCAATGAAAGGAGGACACAGAATTTCATTACAGTCATTACAAGTGAACTGAAACAGTATCATGTCCTTCAGCATAGAGCTATTATTCTATTTCACAAAAGTTAATATCTACACTTGCATGGTTAAGTACTTGAAGAAAGCTGTGTCTGACCAATTTGTTTTAGATTTACGAGTCGCCAGGCTCAGAATTTTGCTACTAATATATTAGACTTTTATCACAAAAGAAAAGGTCATTAATAACTGTAATTATGGTGGCACATGCATCCTGTAAGTAAAAGGCAAAGACCACATTTATTCATTAATGAAAAAATAGCTGTTACTTAAAAATATGCACCAAATACTGCAATTTTTAATTGCACTCATGGTGTAATATCTGGTTTGTAAGGTCTTAAAGAAGACTGATAAACTATTCAGTGAGACCATAGTATTATTTAATGAATAATGTACAGCATAATATATACACTGAAATATGTTAGATGCTAGAGGCAGCTACAGAAATATTGGCACCCTTGGTAAAGATTTAAATAAAAGTTGTACTGTTATGTTGTTTTGATGAGAGTTTATGTTAATTAACTACAATAACCATTTTTACACACATTTACACGCATATGGCATACGAAAGATACCAGAGTGAAGTTCAAAAGTTCTCTGAAGTCTCTAGCAATTAATACTTTGTTAATTGTTAATTAATAAATGTATGAATACTTTTTTTTTTTAAATGAATAAATAAATAAAATAAGTGCTAGTTTAAGTATTTCAGTAAGAGGTAGGTGTTTACTCGTGATTTGAAGACAGCCAGTGACTCGTTAAATAGAGAGGAGTCTTGATGCACATTTACTGTACTTTGTACAGTGAGAGATGGTGGAATCAGTTGACACTATCTGAAAGAGCATGGTGCATTGTGGGGAGTGATAGCTATGTATATTTCAAAAGCTCTCTATATACCTTGACTAATAGTGAATCTGTGACGTAAATAACCCAAGTGCCTATTAAACGAGACCCATAGCTATGTTTTTGTCATTGATCTTACCCTTAAACAGCATGCGAGATTGTGCAGGGTCTCTCTCATACACAAAGCACAAGTGTTCCAGCAGGGACCCCAGCAGCAGGTGGTTAGGGATGCCAGAGGCAAACTCCTGAATGGACGGATACTGTCCTCCTGCCATTAACACTTCAGAGTTATTATCTGAGTCTGAAGCTGTGGAAATACAAAAATGGAGAAATGAAAGTTAGATGGGAAAGCATGTGGCTATGTATGGTGCAGGGTGAGCAATATGTCAAAAAAATATTATGAACCAAGTCACTATAATCACAGTACTTACATGTCCTATCAAAGTCAGAATACTCGGAACACTTCAAGTTATTTTTTATTATTTAATTATGCTTTTATTTAATGAAAGTTTATTCGATATAGTAGAATTATTCATTCATTTGAAATATGTCGATATTTGCTACAAGAATACTTTATTTATTTTTATTTATAAATCTTTACAAAATTGTCAACTCCTTATGTAATACTGCAGATCACGGTGAATAATAATACAGTAATAAATACTGATGATAACCAGGACATGTAAAAAATAATTTGTTTGTATTTATTTTATATATTACATAATAATAATAATATATAATAATAATATTACATAGTAATATCAATATTATACCATTCAAAAGCCCAGTTCCACTACCAGCATATAACTGTTTAAGGCATGCATATGCACCACAAACTTCTAAGTGAAGTAAACACAGACACAGTAATTAGCTCAGCTCAGTAATGAACTCAGGAAATACAAACTCACTGTCAAACTTACAGCAGATCTGATTAAAGCCACATTTCTTACCTGTAGCGATAAACTTAGCTATCAAACCAGCAATGTCTGTTTGCTCTGAATCCATTTTAGCTTCTGCTCCATACATATTCATTTATTACAAACTGATGCTACATCTCTACTGCACAGCTATGAGCAGGGCAGGGACGGGCAACGCTTATCTGCATGAAACATGTCAATCCCCACCTCTATGCAACTTAACAACAACATTATGAGGAAATATATACAAAAAGTATTTTGTGAGTTTCATACTGTGTGGCACTTGTTTAAGTGATACACGTTATGAAGTTATAGACATCAATTAGTGCTTTAAAGTATCAAAAATGCAACGACAAATCTTATAAATAACAATTCAGAGTACAGTGCTGTGGATTAGGTTATGGAAGATTTCTGTAGGCTTCTGTATGTTTGCATGATTTTATTGACGTCATGTTATCTAGTTCATCAGCTAATTATCTCTAAGTCTTTTTTCCATTCTGTTTTCTTTTGATGGAGTTACAGGTTCAAATTACTTTGTCATGTAGAATCAGGCTCTATTCATCAGTTACAAATACTTACTTTATAAGCTTCAATTATGTATGCTCATTCATGTGTCATTTTTAAATGTTGAATCTATTTTGCCTCCATACATCCAAATATGACACAGAATATCCAAAGAGACTCCCTGTACTTTTTTACAACCCCTTTTATCCAAGAGATAGATAGATAGATAGATAGATAGATAGATAGATAGATAGATAGATAGATAGATAGATAGATAGATAGTTACAATTTTACTATTTAAATAGATTTTCTTTATGTATTGCATTACCTATGCACAATAAACAGCATAATTAAAGTTAGTTATATCAGTATTGCACAGACAGATTTCCTTATAGCTCATAAATGTTCTAATATTTCTAATATTTCTTTATGTAATGTAAAAGGGTCAGCCAACTATCCTCTGATTGTGAAATGTACTGTGTGTAGTGTGCACTCATTACAATAGTAAATGAGTGTGTGCCCTGTGTTGGACTGGTGTTGTATTGGCTGGCAGGATTCCTCAGAGGTGGGGGACTCGAGTCACATGACTTGACTCGAGTCTGACCCGAGTCACAATTTTCACTTGCTTGATTAAAGTATGAAAATGACTTGACTTTGACTTGAGAGCAAGGTACTTGAGACTTGACTTGACCTGGAGTGGAAGACTCGACATTGACTTGAACTTATAATAAACAAACAGCAATAAAATTAATTTTAAAAAATTATTATTGTGACGTCAGCACCACTAATCAGCGTCTGTGCCTTTAACACTGCACAATTCAAAACGTGCCAAACATAGCAGACAGTATTCGAGCTCCACAAATAGTCTCGTTTGGCTATAAGGACTTTGAACTGAACCGTGCGAATAAAAAAAGATTTGCCAGATGCAAAGTATGCAACACAAGAATATCCGACACGACAAGTCATTTGTTTATAGTCAGTTTCACTAAGATCTATAACGATTACTATAACGATGTAATGAATTGATCATTTCCGTATGTCATAATTTGGCCTTGTTTACATATTATGTTTTTTTCTTATTAGAAATGTGATCATTATCATCACTGATACGTCTCGTAAATAGATGTATTGGGGAATTTGGCTATAACAGTGGCATAGCCTGAATTTTAATGTTGAGGGGCATCTTAAAATGAGCCGCTCTATATTACATGTAGGCTATAATGTCTATATTAAATGTGCGCATTTTCAAGTGTGTGTGGACTGCGTGTGGAAACTGAAAACCAGTGCTCTTAAAAAAGTTTGTAGTTCAGATATACACACTTGTGTCTACGTAATTAAAAAGTAGCTATTTAAAAGTAGAGCTTTAAAAAAAAAGTTACTTAAAGTAAATGTATGCTTCAAATAAAGTCTCTGTCAGTTACAGTGACTGTCACTTTATGATTCATTCAAGAGATTCTTCAAAATCACTGATTCATCCAGTAATGAAACAAGTGAAGCCTTTATGAGTGAGACATTGAATAATAAATTCAGTTTCTAACAGCTTAAAAAATCTTTTAAATTAAATATTTTTAAATATACTACAGCAATTAACAATTTGTCAGAACATTTAGTAAATTACATAAAATGTATTTTAATTGTCTATTTAGAATTGTGGGAGAATCATGAAAAAAATCATGATTCTCAATGTATAAAGAATCATGCAGCTCTAGAATATTGTGTAGGTATATTTGTAATTTTACATTTGTGTTTTAGATCTGATTCTCCAGGAGGCAGAGCATGCCAATATAGAACAGACAGGTCATGGAGATGAAAAAGAGCAAATCAAAGGTGATGACACTGGGCAGTGCTCATACCACAAAAAGCAGACGAAATCCATTCATTCCAGCCCTGCTGCCCAGCTCAACCATTACCTGGACAATTTTGATGGCCAAAACTGCCTTTTGTTTTGGGGAATGAACAATGAGAAAATGCCTTCACTGTTCCAAATCACAATGAGGGTATTAGCTGTGCCTGCTTCAAGCGCACCTGTCGAGCTTGTGTTCAGTCATGGAGGGATTATTATGCAGCTCCATCGTTCACAGTTTAGTGCCAATGTCTTAGCAAACCTTATTTTGTGAAAATGCAACACATTTTAGTCTGTTTCAACTAAATTGAATTAGAGATTGGATTATACATCTTAGACACGATTTTAAACATTTTGCGTAAACAACACAATTTAATTTTATTTTCAGATATTAATGTAGCACAGATATGCATATGATTCATATATAGCAAATGTATAAAGTATACAAATTTATCTTTTCTGTGCAAACAAATAAGTTTCGAAAAAATTTAACCTATTTATTTTAGTAATGTGACTTGACTTGGTTGGGGTGAACCCTTGGTTTGACTTGACTTGAATTTATTTTAGTGATGTGACTTGACTTGACTTGCATGGGGTGAACCCTTGACTTGACTTGACTTGATTTATCTGAACTATGACTTGAGACTTGATTTGTGACTTCATGGTTAAGACTTGAGACTTGCTTGGACTTGATCATGTGTAACTTGTCCCCCACCTCTGGGATTCCCACACCTTGATCACTGTGATCAGAGCAGCTGAAGATGACAGAATGAATAAATGAATGAATGAATGAATGAATGAAAGTGTTTCTAAAACCTCAGCTCCACTGCATCTGATGGCAGCAGTGTCACTTAACTACAACATCCTGTGGTGGTCTCTATCAGGGTTAGAAAGGGGCACAGTGTGTACAGAAACAGATGTAAAGCAGTCACTAATTTTAAAAAAGGCATACATACACAGGGCTGTCAAGTGTCACGCATTTCGGTCTTTTGTCACGCTCTCCCGCCACACATTGTATTTCTCACGCAGAAAAACTTACCTTTTATCATATATTTAATAAGCCGCAGCGCCCAAAATGTATCAGTCCGCACCGCTGTCTCTATGGAACCGGGCAGGAATCAAGCGCGTCTCCCCTGGAGTTCTTAGTCGAGCCTGACACTTATCAGCCAATCAAAAACAGAGGCTACAAAATAGCCAATCAGAAAATAGCACTATTGTATATGGGTAAGATTTAACGCAACAACCAATGAAAACAACATTCATTAGCGAGGGTATTTTCGATGGTCAGTTTGAACAAAACCTCAACACGAAACAGCTTGTCTCTGGACGGGACATTGTCCTCAATCATGACCAAAAAAAATGGCTGGGCTTGAGCTGAACTGTTTTATATGGGCGCAACATTACAAATGATAAAGGAGTCCAAAAAGGCAACAAACACTTACAATAAACACCACCAGTCATAATCTCTCTCTCTCTCTCTCCCTCACACACACACATTAATAAATGGAAATTGAACAAATACTTTGTATTTGGTTAAAATGTGGTCAGTGATCCTGGTGAAAGTTGTTTTTTCTTTTTTTTGGTGGTGGTTGGGTGCTGGAGGGGGGGTTTGGAAATGTCACATCTTCAAAACTTGAATACATATGGTAGAATTGCTTAGCATTAGGTGTGTATGTGTTGTGCTGGATGGTGAGACCCACATTAATGGAATGTAAAGGAGATTTTTGTCACGTGACCTTTGAGAGAAAAAAAAAAAGAGACTCACTGTCAAACTGGATGTTTTCGTTATCTGTAAGCTGGAACAGTCCTCCAGCATGGTCGCCTGTGTGGAGCAGCACCCTGTAACCGTCACTCGCTCTAACGCTAGAACCTTCTTCTGCCATTACACCAAGTCTTCACTTCATAAAGCGTTTTAAATCACCGAGGTCGTCCACTCTGGATGATTTCATCAAACGGTTTAACATAGTGAAGGAACTAACTTACTGAAACTCAACACGAACACGAACAACAACTGAACTGAAGTCAGTAGAAGTAAAAATAAATAAAAGTCAATGGTAGAAATTAAGGGATCATGGGAGAAGGTCGGCACGGTATCAAGTCACAATCTTAAAGTCCTTTAATAATTCCTATTTTGGCAGCTTATACAAACCGATTTACAATATGACG
Source organism: Tachysurus vachellii (assembly GCF_030014155.1). Classification (NCBI taxonomy): domain Eukaryota; kingdom Metazoa; phylum Chordata; class Actinopteri; order Siluriformes; family Bagridae; genus Tachysurus; species Tachysurus vachellii. The sequence goes on along the minus strand of NC_083461.1, from coordinate 16,997,732 downwards.
TTTATTTTTTTAATGTACAAGTATACAGTCGTTTACAAACCGTTCAATAAGGTTTTGTTGTAAGCCAATGTTTTGACAAATTATTTTGAATTTGCACATAGTCCCTAATTGCGCTCTACTCTTTGTATGATGAAACCTTTCACAATACCATGTCACAAATGCAAAAAAAGCAAAATAAAATCTAAATAAACTAAAGATCTAATGTCATTCTAAAGTCTTCAGAAAAAGTAAAAAAAACAACATAATTTTCAACAACATATAATACATTGACCGCTGCTCGACATTGTCCGCTTGCAAGATTCTAAGTTTATTCGTGTGCTACGTTTTGCGCATAATGTGTGGCGACTTGATGCTCTCAAACGCAAACAAATTGTAGTTACGCAGCCTCGCGGCGATCTACATGTCATACACCTCGAGGAGTTTCGTTTGCTAATGAAGTGTAAATCTACGAAACTGTGAGATTTCCGGAGGAAACCATTCCCATGCGCCGAGTTAACAGATCTAGCGGGAAGTTGTAGTAATGATGTTGGAGAAAGTGGTGCGTGTTTGATATGAATAAATAACAGTTTACGTGGAAACATTTCGTGTGAAAGTCAGCGTGTAGAACATGTAGTTCGGTAGCTGCCTCGGGGACGATGACAGACCCTAGGTAATGTGAGTTTTATTAGGTGTTTTGAGCTTGTTTACATATTTAATCTAGGTCCATGTTTTTAAGACGCGTGCAAAAGTATAAAAGCGCACATTAAAGGTTTGCACCAGCACCGAGAAATAGAAACTCTGACTTTTTAAAAAAATAAAAGAAAAAAATGTCATGACTCTTAAAACGTGGACGTGTTTGTATTTGCAGCTCGGATCCTGCCAGAGCCATCAGGGCCATTGATAAACGTTCTGTGCATCAGATCTGCTCTGGGCAGGTGGTGTTGACTTTGGCCACAGCTGTGAAAGAACTGGTAGAGAACAGCATCGATGCGGGTGCCACACAAGTTGGTGAGTCCAGAGTTTAAAGAGTATTAATGAGGAACGCAGATGAGACAAGGACATGTCTCACCCTGCCTATAAACTGTTACTCTCTGTAAAGAGGTTTAGGTGCCTGCAGCCCAAGACCAGCAGGCTGAGGAACAGCTTTTACCCCACAGAGGCGGTTAAGGTTAAGTTGCCACTGTTGGGCACTTGAGCGAAGCCTTTAACCCTCAATTCTCTAGGGATGCTGTATCATGGCTGACCCTGAGCTCTGACTCCAACCTCCAAAGTTGGGATATGTGAAGAAAGAATTTCACTGTTCTGTAATGTATATGTGGCAAAAATAAAGGCTTCTCTCTATATTCACATATATATATATATTCCATGTTCATATACATCCTGTATGCACTCTGTATATATAGATTAGGAAAGTGAATATCTACTTATTATTTACATTTGTGCATATGTCTATAATGCACTTCTGGTTAGGTGCTAACTGCGTTTTGTTGCCTTGTAACCACGTGCAGTGACCATAAAGTTGAATCTTAAGTTAATCTTGAAGCTTTAATGTAAACAGTGTGACCTTATTCTGAACTGTTTTTGTTTGGATTTCAGACATCAGGCTCAAAGAGAACGGGACCGAGCTGGTGGAAGTCTCTGACAATGGACGAGGTGTGGAGGAGGAAAACTTCGAAGGACTGAGTGAGTTACATTCACAGCACAGAGTTTGGTTTTTAAAAAAAATTTGTTTCCTTTGTTGTGCTCATTCCCCCCCCACTTCTATCCACAGCTTTAAAGCACCATACATCGAAACTGAGAGATTTCTCCGACTTAATTCATGTTGAGACTTTTGGCTTCCGTGGTGAAGCCCTGAGCTCACTATGTGCCCTCAGGTTTGTCCTTATATTTTCTGAGTCTGTGTATCACACTGCCAGAGTAACAGAGACCACGACACTGTTACAGTAGAAACAATATTCGTCATGATGCAATGATCTGATAAAAAATAATGATATTTGATATTAGCATGAAGATCAGTATTGGATGATCGTTACTCCAATTTATGAAATCAACATCATTGTAAAAAAAAAAAAAAAGGATTCCTTTCTTATCAATTTATATCTTAGGACACACATGATAGGTAATCTTCTACAGTGATGTTAAGATGCAGGTGACAAGAAACAGAAACGAAAAATAGGATAAGTACGCTCTATACAATTATTTTCAACTGTAACTACCTTCATGGTATATATATTTTATATATATAATAGTACAGTGAAGTAATCATTTTTCAAAATTTCAGGAGTTCAGTATTTCAATAATAGTGTAATAGACAGGGTGAGGTTGGTTTAAAGGAATGGAAAAGCTTGTCCAAGGCTGAAGGAGGCTTAAAAGGCTGCTTAATAAAAATATTTAATTTTAATTTAATTTTAATTTAAGTTTATCTGGTTTAAGAATCACTTTACCTGATGTGTGCGTCTCCCATGTTAGAATATACAGAGTTATAGTGACTATTTTAAAGCTGCTCTTTGTGTACAGTTCAGTCTTCTGTAATAACTGTCCTCAGTGACCTCAGCGTGGTTACCTGTCATGAAAGCAGCCATGTTGGAACTCGGCTCGTCTTTGACCACAACGGCCGTCTTGTCCAGCGAGCTCCTCATCCCCGACAGCAGGGGATGACGGTCAGCCTTCAGCAGCTCTTCTCCACCCTGCCAGTTCGCCACAAAGAGTTTCAGCGCAACATCAAAAAGGTTTCACTGCAGTGTGCAATGTTCAGATGCTGTTGTTGTGACATGGTAAACATGTCAGTGTCCGTTTCTTCTTCTTCTCAGTTGGTCTGCTTTATCATACAGGAGTTTTCTAAGATGGTCCATGTCCTCCAGTCATACTGCATCATCTCTACTGGTGTGCGAATCACATGCACTAATCAGCTTGGGCAAGGCAAGCGTAACACTTTAGTGTGCACCAGCGGGAGCCAGAGCATGAGAGACAACATTGGAGCACTGTTTGGCCCAAAACAGGTAAAAAAATTAAAATTAAATGTCAGTGCTTTTTACGGGAATCAGTAAACTATTTCATGAACCAGCTCACAGTTCCACTGTTTCAGGAGCTTTCCGTAATCAGATGTGTGTCCCATAATGCACAGCAAAATAACTATGTAAAAGTGTTGCTTCTGTGAGAATAGAATTCACAATATGAAGTTAAATTGTCATCTATGCCCATATTTATAGATTTCTATAAACAGCAGTGCTTTGCAAAGGTCATGATATTCTTAATGGCAGTCCTGATGACGAAAGAACTCCATCTTCAAGCTCAAGCTATGACATGACTTGTTCCTCACCTCTGAGCTTTTTGCTTCGAGACTACAGTTTTTGTCTGTCTTAAACTTTCAGAAATAAGCAAATGTATATTCTAGTCGAGGCATCAGCTTGGTGTCAGTGGAAATGTAAAATAGGTTTTGTTGAACTCAGCAGTATTGTGACACATCTGTGTTATATACTGCATGTGGAATGGTGTTGGCTTTGCTTGTAGTGCAGTAATAAGGAGTCTGTTACATGCAGAAGAAAGAAAATGCTCACAGAGAGAAAACCAGCTTTAATGAGGTTAACATCACAGAATTGTAGTTAGAGTAAGATTACCTTAACATTATTATCACGTCCTGGATGTAAGGATTAAATGGTATGTAGATGGTAAATTTTTAGAAAAAATGCTTAATTTTTAGAAAAGTTGTTAGGAAAATACATGTAATTTTTGTTTTTATTTGTAAATATGTAATTATGAACACCATGTTATTCTTATTTGTGGGGGATGTGGTAGCCGAGTGGTTGAGGTGTTGGACTGCCATTCGGAAGGTTGTGAGCCCAGATCTCAGGTCCACAGGCTGCCACTGCTCAGGCTGCTTAACCCTCAATTGCTCAGTTGTATAAAATGAGATGACAATGTAAGTCTCTCTGGATAAGGGTGCCTGCCAATTGTCATAAATGTTAATGTAATACTCTACTTCACAGCTCCAGAGTCTACTTCCTTTTCAGCAAATATCTCCCAATGAGAGTGTTAAAGAGGATTATGGATTAACTGGGGAACAACTTCCTAAAGACCTTTTCAAGTGAGTTTCATGTCTGTCTTCTTAATATGATTTTCAGGTAAATTGTATAAAGGTTCTTCCACATTTGCACATTTACTCTGTTTGGCTTAAACTCTAAGGTGTTAAGGTGTTGGACTACTGATCGGAAGTTTGTGAGTTCAAATCCCAGGCCACAAAGTTGCCACTGCATTGCCCCTGAGCAAGGCACTTAACCCTCTATTGCTCAGTTGTATGTCGCTCTGGATAAGGGCGTGTTCCAAATACTATAAATGAAATGGAAATGAGATGATCTTTGCTTCCTCTGAACTATAGTGTTATTGAAATGACAGCAAGATTAAACTCTGGTGAACCAAACATGCCATGTGTTTGGATTGTAGTTGATCATTTGTTGTAGATGATTTGTTGCTAATTTAGACTGAGGCAAAAGGATTCCTCATTTTTTTCTTACATGCAATCCAGGATCTCTGGTTATGTATCACAAGCTGATCATGGTGTGGGACGAAGCGCAACAGACCGGCAGTTCTTCTATATCAACAAAAGGCCCTGTGATCCATCTAAGGTGCAGACATTTCTTTTACTTGACATTATACTGCTTTTACACTATATATAGAGATTTATTCTAACTAATGTGTTCTTACAGGTTTCCAAACTTATAAACGAGGTGTATCACATGTTCAACCGTCATCAGTACCCATTTGTTGCTCTAAACATTTCTGTTGCTTCAGGTGAGGGAAAAAAATGACAAACCCAAAGCTCTTACTGTAAAAAACATGGATAGATGACATACAGTATAACTAGCATAATAAATATAACACTTTCTTTTCTCCTCCATGTAGAATGCGTTGACGTCAACGTTACACCAGATAAGCGTCAGATATTTCTGCAGGAGGAGCAGCTGTTGCTTGCTACAATGAAGAGCTCTCTCATTGCCATGTATGAGACTGGAGTCAATAAAATCAGTCTCAATCACACACCACTAATCACAGGCAGTATGTGTGTCCATTTACAGCATTCCCATGTACAATCAGACAAATTCTACTGACAAATTATAATGATTTGTTTCACTGTTCCTGTTTCTCAGGTTTTTCCAGATGTGGTGATTCTGCTAAAAGTTCAGAAGGTCTTCGGAAAGCTTCACTGAGTGGATTGACTTCAGAGGATGATTCAGAGACTTTGACACAGACTCCAAAGACATCATTTAACTTAGCTGGACTAAAGGCAGCATTTTCAAAACATCAGGATACTAGTGTCACGACAAAGACGTCTAACAGTAAAACTCTGCGTAACGGTCCTACACAAAAAAAGATGCAGTCTTTTTTCCATTGCTCAGAAATGACTAACTACAGCAGACCATCAGATTGTGCTTCAGACCTAAGCAAACATGAACACAAGTCGGACATTGAGGCTGATTCAGGTCTGTCAGAGCAAAGCTCTTTCACACAAACCCCAGACACACTGTGTGGAAGCAGCTCTGAATTTGACTCTCCAGACTCTGTTTTAGAAGAACATAGCGTTAAAACAGAGTCTTGCGTCAGTGTGTCTGTGGATGAGGTGCATGATGGTTTAGAAGCGACAAAGAAAGAGACATTGTCTGTTATTAATACTGAAAGGATTTCTAGTCCCAAGGCAAAGAAATGTAGGTGGGATGATGACCTATCTGAACAGCTCCAACTGCCATCCTCCAGTGCGAGTGGTGCTTCCTGTGGACTGTTTGACAAACCGGTCAGTGTGCAGAGAAAAACAGTGCCCTTGCAATTTTCAATGACCGAGCTGGTTAAAAGGATGGAGAGATTAAAGACCCAGAAGCAAAAGCAGAATGATAAGGAGCTAAAATATAGACGCTTCAGGGCAAAAATTAACCCTGGTGAAAATCAGAGTGCTGAGGATGAGTTGAAGAAAGAAATAAGGTACAGAGATCACTTATTCTACAACTGTGGTTCTTTATAACTGCCTGAATCATTTATATGGTTTGTCTGTGTTTTTTTTGTTAGCAAGGACATGTTTAAGGAGATGGAGATCATTGGTCAGTTCAACCTGGGTTTTATCATTACCAAGATAAAGTCAGATCTTTTCATTATTGACCAGCATGCCACAGACGAAAAGTACAACTTTGAGATGCTACAGCAACATACTGTCCTAAAAGGACAGAGACTTATAATGTAAGTCTGGACTTTGATGCACATTTAACAAGGAATTCACATGCATTTTGAGGTGAAAAGACGTTTTCTGTTTTCATCTCAGTCCACAGAATCTCCACCTTCCTGCTGTAAGTGAAACAATTCTGATTGAAAATCTGGAAATCTTCAAGAAAAATGGCTTTGACTTCCTCATTGATGAGAATGGTACATGCAAGAGCACCTAATATTTGTAAGCTCACTGTATTCCTATGTACCTTTTGTATGTAGAGGTTAATTTTAAGTGTAATGTCATATTTTGTAGCACCAGTCATGGAAAGAGTGAAGCTGATATCTGTACCCACAAGCAAGACCTGGACCTTTGGCCCTGGTGACATTGAGGAGCTCATCTTCATGCTTAGTGACAGTCCTGGAGTCATGTGCCGCCCTTCTCGAGTCAGGCAGATGTTTGCGTCGAGAGCATGCCGCAAATCAGTGCGTCTAGCTTCGCATTTGCACTATTCTAATACCAACACACATTACAGAGTTAGAGGATTTTAAAAGGAAATACAAGTCTAAATGAGTCTACAGATGCTTTTATTTGTGCTTGATTTAACAAGGGCATTTAGATGATTAATTCTGTTAATGCCATGCAAATTTGACAGCTTATTATGAGTATGCAAATGTTAAAAACTCACCTAAAGGGGTTTAATATTCAGAATAACTAATTATCTTAATATTAACTAATTAACTGTCGTAAGATAAGTGCATGAAATTGTTTTCGCTAGACTATATTTCTTAAAAAGTTAACTTTATTTACAAAACATTTCTTTTTAAACAGTCATATTGCTTTTTGTGGTCACAGGTAATGATTGGTACTGCACTGAATCCCAGTGAAATGAAGAAGCTTGTGGTCCACATGGGGGAAATTGAGCAGCCTTGGAACTGTCCTCATGGCCGGCCGACCATTAGGCACCTGCTGAATCTTGATGTTATTTCTCAGGACTGATGCATGATGATGCATTTTAACTGCTGTATTCAGAAGCAGCTGTTTTTCTTTCAAGATGGAACACATTTGTATATATGGTTTCTTGTACAGACTGAAACTTATACATATTGCATTGTCGTTTTAATCTTTGTTATTGTAGTGTGTTGTGTATTCTTTTCATTTAACTTTCTTTTATCGTTCAACTTATAACTAATTGTTTTATGTTCACATTTTTGTGTGAATTTCACTTCAGTGTATTAATAAAGAACTGTTAACAGAAATGATCAACGCTTGTGAGGTTTTACCCATTTGACCCACTGTCCATACATGATTACAGTAATAACTCGTGCATTCACGTTTTCGGGATTCGCAAAATTTTCTTTGAACCTAATTTATACGTTTTCATGATTTTAAGTGTAAAATCGGTAAGAAATGTTTTTTTAATGTGCATATATACTTTTGTTCTCTTTCTTCCTTTCTTGTAGTTAGCATGCACTAGGGTAGGGTTAGGGGTAACATCAGTATACTGTAAGGGGTAACATTAGTATCCTGTAGATGTAACATCGGTATCCTGTAGGGGTAACCTCAGTATACTGTAGGGGTAACATCGGTATACTGTAGGGGTAACCTCAGTATACTGTAGGGGTAACATCAGTATCCTGTAGGGGTAACCTCAGTATACTGTAGGGGTAACATTGGTATACTGTAGGGGTAACATCGGTATACTGTAGGGGTAACCTCAGTATACTGTAGGGGTAACATCGGTATCCTGTAGGGGTAACCTCAGTATACTGTAGGGGTAACATCGGTATCCTGTAGGGGTAACCTCAGTATACTGTAGGGGTAACATCGGTATACTGTAGGGGTAACATTAGTATACTTTAGGGGTAACATTGGTATCCTGTAGGGGTAATATTGGTATACTGTAAATACCCTAGTGTGGCAAATAGCCATTAGGTGATACTGCACTCTATTTGTACGTAAACCATTTATTATTTTTAAGAGTAATTTATTAAGCTAACGTTTAAATGAAATTAAAGTGTTTTGGGAGCAAGATTTGGGTCATATTTAGGGGTTAAACTCGAACTAAAGCTTTCTTATTGACTCGTACCAAACATTCGCGATTCCTCCTGATCCATGACGGGTTCTGGAACTTAACCTGGCGAATGTTCGAGGGATTAATGTACTTAGCAACCTGTTGCTGTAAACACACCGCCCTAACAGTCCGGATCACCAGGTTGCGCCCGAGCCGAGTGCTTGCTTTCTAGCGGCGTCCGCAATGGCGGATGTAAACAAAACGCTTGAATTATCGCCTAATGGATTGAAATATTCCTCCGCCCCGAATACGGACTTCTCAGCGTCAGCTACAACATTCCAGCCTGCATTAGAGACAGAAACAACAACCGAGCCTGAGATTCCAGCTGTTCTCTCAGACATCATTATTCAGAGGTTTGGTTACTAAACAGAATGAACTGCTCTCTAACGGGGTGTTAAGGCAGACAAACTGACCCGAGTGTCTTTCAGATATGAAGGCAGTAGATCAGGAGAGCTGTTCCATGGGGAAGGAGTGGCCTACTTTATAGGTGGACATCTGTACAAGGTCAAATAATAGTTACTGTAAATAGGACAAAGCAATATGTTATACCTAAGTACGCAACTTACTTATTAGCTTTTCAATATTTATTTCCCAGGGAAACTTTATGGATGGCGTGATGCATGGGCATGGAGAATACACATGGGCAGATGGTTTAAAGTATAAGGTGTGTAAACATTTGGTTGATCCATGCACGAATAATACAAGCATCATGATGAAGATTTCATGCAGGATTTACAGCAGGGTAACCAACTCTGGTCCACTGGAGAAACCTGCCTGTAGTGTTTATTTTTAATTTCCCCATTGTGGGAAGAATAAAGGTATATCTTATCTTATCTTATCTATTTGGTTAAAAAAAATAATTTGTTCGTTTATTCGTTCATTTTTAGTGCTGCTTTGTTTTAGTCAGTGTTCCATTGAATCCTTTTGAGAAGTCTTTTTTATGTGCTCCTGGAGCAGAGAGGATTAAGACCAAGATAAAGCAATTACTAAAGGTCAATACATAGATGAGGATGTAAAGCTGGCCACCCTATAAGAGGTTAGATAGATTAATTTCTTAAGACAAAGACAAATATATTGAAATCTTTTTTTATTTTTATTTTTTTTTAAATCACATGATGTCGGTGTTTAAACCTCTGTATAATAACAAGGTGCAGTTTTCACACCCTTGAAGGAATTACGTCTGCCCTCCTTCTAGTTCCAGTTTCAGGAGTGTTAGAACTAAACTTTTCAGGGTAGGAACACTACAGTGATTTAAATTTCTAACACTGATGGCATTTGACAGGGGGACTTTAAATCAAATGCTCCTATGGGACATGGGATGTATACATGGTTAGACGGTAGCACCTATGAAGGAGAGGTATACAATGGAATCCGCCATGGCACTGGAACTTACAAATCTGCCAAAACCTGCACTACATACAGAGGGCAATGGCACAAAGGCAAAAGGCATGGCAAGGTAGGAAAGAATATGTTTTGTGTAAATTTTCTTTTTTTTAACTGTGGTTTTCTTAATGTAATACATAAATTGATTGTAACAGGGGACAATGTTCTTCAATCTGGAGGCAACATCTTGGTATGAGGGTGACTGGGAAAACAACCAAAGAAAAGGCTGGGGTATGCGCTGGTATGTGCTGACTCCCACAGTTCCAAATTTCAGTTGGTGCTCACACTCCACTAACACATGAAAATGATTGATACACTTATCTTCCACACTAGCTATCAATCAGGAGACACATATGAAGGCCAGTGGAAGAACAGCGTCAGACACGGGGAAGGAACAATGAAATGGATTAAACTGGGTCAGCAATACAGTGGGCAATGGTATAATGGTGTTCAGGTCTGAGTTTCTACCTGGTCTTAAACAATTCACTGTATACAAACACACTGTAGTCCACATTTCCATCTCTATGTTGTAAATAGATCCATATTCTTTGCAGCATGGGCATGGGACACAGACATGGTTTTTGCAACGAGTTTCTGGCTCTCAGTATCCTATGAGGAATGAGTATAAAGGGGAATTTGTTCAAGGTCTGCGTCATGGTCAAGGAACATTCGTCTATGCAAGTGGAGCGGTTTACACTGGATCTTGGAAGGATAACAAAAAACACGGTCAGGTAAATCCTTTTGCTCTTTTTATATCCTAAAAGGTAGCACCGTGTTTCTTTCCTTAGCATTACAGGAAATGTTTTTTTTTCCTCAGGGAAAGTTTATTTTCAAAAATGGTCACGAATATGACGGGGAGTTTATTGATGACCATATGGCGGAAGTTCCAGCATCCTCCACTAGTTCATTATGTGCACTAGATGGCTTACCTCATAGAACTGAAGAGTTAGACAGAAGTGCCTCAATACTTGGTCCTGATTTAGTTTTGAGCATTGAGACTCTATTAAACCGAATTCCTGAAGTGCGAAGAAGGAAGGAGCTCAGACAGGTCAGTCTGATTTTAAAATCATTTAATTATGGTTTAGGCTTCAAAAACAGCGAACATTATTATTATTATTATTATTATTATTATTATTACAATATTAATTTTCAACAATATAATTATTGTTGTTTCTATAATACTATACTATATATAATGTATTAGAGTATATCTGGGTTGACATTCATTATGTTCATATGTATTCAGGTGGAATTTGCCATTATGAGACACATCACAATTTTGAGGACAACATATAGTGTGTACAGCAGCCTTGGACATGAGAAATCTCAAGACAACACTTTCCTGCTCAGTCAGCTACAGTTTTGGCACTTTCTTAAGGATTGCAGTGTTCACCAAAATGGATTAACACTTGCGCAGTTGGACCACCTTATTAACAGTAAATCTTAGCAAATCTTGTGGCATGGTTTCATTTCTGTTTGGCATGTTTTGTTAGAATAACGTTTACAAATAAAAACCTCTTCTAGATGAACTGACACCATTTTTCTCTTTCCTATAGAGGATGTGTCTTCAGGGGAGGTTCATTCACCTTCTAGTACAATGTTGCTAAGGAAGTGGATTAGTTGTATTGTCATTGCAGCATACCATATTTACCACAGAGACTTTGAGTAAGTGTTACTTTTTCCAGTGGAGAGTTGATCATTGCTAACAGTGTGAAGGTTTCAGGCTAAAATCTTACTTAATACTTAATTCTTCAGGTCCTCTAGCAATGTACTTGCAGAGTGCTTTTCCAAACTCATGAGGCACAACATCATTCCTGTAAAAGGTGATCCAGTATTTATTATATAGTGTCAGTATTGTTTTAAATATCACCTAAATTTTCATTGAATCTCAGTTTAAAACCCTCATGTGATGAAATATGATTCAGGACCTCTTTACAGTCACCATCTTCATGCTATGATTGGCAAGCGCTATATTGACAGATGCTGGGACATATACCAGACTGTCCCTAAAGTCATCTCAACTGTCATCTCTGACATCATGACTGCCAGGCACTTCGTCTGGATGTTTAAGGTAAACACTTTATCACTACTACATGTTTTAAACAAACCTAATTAAACAATTTATATATTTTTTTTATTTACAGGTTCTTGGTCTCTTTGATTGTGCATTAACCACAACAAGATTACTGGAGATCCTCTCACTAGAAAATCCTGTGATCTACAGTTCTACTCACAGTAACCTGGATTTGGAGGTTGGGTTCACTATTAACATCACATTTTAAAGCTAACTGCCATGAGTAATTAAAAACATTTTTGCTCTAAACATGCATAAACCAAGCAGTCCAGTTCACCAAATACCAGATGCATTAACCTGGTGCTTGGTGGGAGCAAATGTGGACTGACTGGTGTCATTCATTGTTTTGGGGAAAACCCTGCTATTGTTTTCAGTAACTTCAAATTCTAATTAAACGTTGAATGTAATAACTGCATTGCAGATCCATTTTCTCGAGTTCTTTGAGGCACTGATAGGTTGTGCTGAAGTGAAGAACATACATGGAGTTGGAACTGCGCCACACAGACAGTATGAGACTCCAACAAGAGATCAGATGAAACATAGCCCTTTTCTGAGCCAGTTGGCATCTCCTCAGGTTTGTGAATACAGCATCACTTTGACAACTCAGTTCAGAACTATGGACTATGAATGTTCACAATGCTGTTTTAGAGCGAATTGTGAGAGCATGTTTAGATTTAACCTAAATCAAATTTGTATGTGTACACAATTGGACACATTTCATGTGATCTCCAGCAGTACGAGTCAACAGTGCTGTCCTCAAGCACCATCATTTCATCTGCCGTCAGCCTGAAATCTCTTGAGGTCTCTTCTATTATATCAAGTTGTACAATTTCTTTACATTTGTTTGCTGGGAAAAAACCTACTTAACTCATGTCTCCTTTAAGGAATTTAAATCCAGTGCAACAGTACAGTCATCTGAAGAGTTACAACATAAAGGTACAATGTACTTTCAGATGCACATACAAATAATTTTGACTTGTAAATAGATGTAGAGTATGCATGCATTTCTTTGGCTTTGTTTTACTTACTAGATCAGGGAATTTAGGATCTAAACTGGCTGTTCAAAGCACATCAGAGATTGTGTATTGTTTGTGATATGGTTTGTGTATTATTGGGTAGAAGGTACAGAGGAACAACCGGAAGAACAGCTAGAGAACTGGATTACTCACATTGACCAGTTCTTCACGCACACATTCTTCCCAGCATATGAACACAACTTGGTGTGTAAAAAGGAGATGCAAAAGGAACGCAGAAAACAAACCACTGACAACAGAATCACTCTAGAAAAGGCCAAGGCAAATGCTAAGTACTTAACCTTTTGGCATAATAACTACATTTTTTACATTTTGTCAAGTCTCATTTTCACTATAAAGCAAATTGTTCCAGTAACTGCCTATGGCATGCAAGGGACAGAATCAAGGATATGTTATTGATCACGCATGTTGGTTTTATTCTAAGAGATCAGCGGAGGGCAGAAGTAGAGAGAACCAAAAAAAACGCAGAGCACTCCAAAGAACAAATGGAGGAAGATGAAGAGAGAAGCCACGCCTTAAACGACCTGAACAATTCATCCACAGCTCTCACAACCCCAGTGACCTCCTCCAACTCTTTGGATTTGAAGCGATCACCCAACAACAAGAAGAAAAAGAAATGAGACAGAGGATTCCGAAAAAGCTTGTTTTAATTGATAAAAATTTTACAAATGCGTAAAGGTATATATAAATTTGCTTATCTAAGTATATTTAACACCAAATAGTACTGTTTAAAAGTAAATAAAGGTAATGAGGTTTGTCCACATCTCTGCTCGAATTAAATGTCTTCAGGTGGTGTAAACATCATGAGGTCACGCTCACAGACCGATTGTCTCACTCTTTCCCTCTGCTCGGGGGTGAACAGCAACTGATTGGCAATCATCTGAAACAACAATTTGGTTAATGCTTAAATGCTGATGAAATAAACTAGTATCAAAGGTATTTTTTATAGTGCTGTTGCAGGTGAGTGTATTAGAAGTTCAGGAAAGAGCCAAATCCACCTCTTCAGTCCAGGGAGTGACCAGCAGTGGTGCAATTCTGGGGAAAGCTGAATTAAAAAGTGTGAAGAGAGTGAGTGGTGAGGGCCACATGCTTAAATCCACCTCCATTAAACACCAAAGTGGAAAAAGCAAACAGCAATCTGAATACCTAGTGTACCTGTAGGAGTCATCTGTGCATCCTGAACAGGCTCTTCTGCATGGTGGGCCTGAGGGCTCTCCATTTCAGCATCTTCTAGTCCAAGTGAGAACCTTTCCACTGCCATACTCTGCACTGGAGATAAGCTGCATCGGGCTGTGGGTTGCAGATATCGCTCAAAGTCCAGATCAGGAATAGTCTAAAATTAAAATAATAATAATAATAGCAGCAGCATTACACTCAGTTGGCATAAATTTCCACATAAGCATTACTAGATAAGGAATGGACTGGAGATGATTACCTCACTGTCTTGATTTTCAGTCACTTTACAGTCTGCACTGTTAGATCTATATATATAAAAAAAATAAAAATAAAGCCATGATTTATAAAAATCTGCACTAATTAGCTTTTGCTTGTAGGTAAACCATTGTTCCAGTGTAGAAACTTATATTTAATGGTTGATATAAAGCTGAACTGGATCTGGTTTTCTTGAACATCTTCCTAAGAAAGACTTAAAGAAGAAAGGTCTAGGCACTATCAAAACTTAGATGCCATCCTCATTAAAAATTTCAACATTTACAATACAACTAAAACATTCCTAAAAAATACAGTAAGATTAAAAGGACAAAGTTAATGAACATTCATCTGAAGAAAAACCCATTAAGTATCCTCAGTTAAATTTGTAAATAATTGGAAATTTCTGGCTTACAGAATGTTTATTTCATATGCATCAATTCCGTCTTCTTAAACCCGGATTCCCAGATAGTTCACGTCAAGTTATAAATTGTGAATTCAATGTTAGTTTGTTTAACTTCCTTGAGCAGAACTCTTTAACCTCTATCACAAATTTAGAAATGGAATTAATTAGTGTCATTTACCTTTCATTAACACAAATATCAATTTTGCCTGATGGCGCTGGAGAGACCTGGACTTGCTGTGGTGTGGTGGACATCACAGAGGGGGAGCAAGGGACTGAGACACAGCTCTCCATAGAGACTGCTTGTGGAGTGGTCTTGCATGCTGAAGGTGAGTGGGTGAAACTCATAGCATGGGCTTGACTGTCTGAGTGGAACATGTCCACTTCAGCAATCACAGTCCTTTCAGTTTGCTCGTGGGACAGTGCGGTCATGGAAGACTGTTGAACACTTCCCTCAGGCTCTGTACTGTTGACTGAATGTGCAGGAAGTTGAAGTGGCAGTTCTCCTGTATGGCAAGGAGAATTGTGTGGCTTAATGTCTGCTGTCTGGTACATATGGTCATCTTCTGGTGTGATCATGAGGTCTGACTGGATGTTGCTGATACTTGTATGATGATCAGGATGGCTGAGTTGCGTGTCTGAGACTCCCTTAGGTGAGGGATAGGGGACAGACCCATCCTGCCCAGGGCTGATATGAATGGGTTTGGGGGAGGAAGGAAGGGGATCAGCATGCTGTTTAGGAGTACAGACAGGAGTTGCAGTGGTGTGTGCTTTTGCAGCAGGAGAGGAAGAAGGGGATGCGGTAAATCCACTTTTAGATGGAGTGAAAATGCAAGGAAGAGGAGATGGATGTGTGACTACAGCAGACCTCTTCAGTTTCCCCGGTGTGCTGAATTTATACCCATGTGGGGAACAGTACCCATGGGGAACCATGTGGGTAAAGGTAGCTGCATTCAACCGAGATGATCTTCTTACAGCATCTGAGGATAATTGTGTCCATACCTTAAATCAGTTGACAGTCAAACACAATCACTAAACATCACAAGGCAAACTGAGATAATTGTTAAGGCTATAGAGAACTCGTACCAACTACTTTGATTGGACTCTCCACCTGAAAGAAGCCTCCATGAAAAACCACCGTCTGGACTGGCAAGGTGTTAGCCGGGGCATTTGAAGCAGGAGTCAATTCATCTTGAACTTTGTCTGAAGTCTCAGCAGTTTTAGCTGCAGCCTGCTTGGCCTTCATGGCAGCTTTCACTGCAGCCAGCCGACTCTTTGCAGCAGCACTGGCTCCAGCACCTGCTCCCAGCTTACCTCCTGCAGCAGGGGGCTTTTGCTTCATCATGCACAGGGAACACATGAAGTTTAATTATACATCTATCTCCTCAATATTATTTCATCAACAAACCAGCATAGGGAAAGTTCAGTTAGTTGACATGAGTTTAATAAGTATACAGAGTTTTTGGGGTTTAAACACAAGAGTGCATTAGATGAGGCAGGTGTTTATTCTTGAGTGAATTAGGCTCATCGAGTCATTCATTTATTTTCGGTACTTTGAACATAACCAACACAGACTGATATAAATATTGCAGATGTATTAAAAAAATACTAGGTTAAATATTGTCTGTATACCTTGACCACTTTCTTCTGCCTGGTGACAGGCTTGATCTCCTCTTGCCATCCCCTAGCTTCAGCTTCTTTTAATGCATTAAACTTCTTATCAACATCTTCCACCTAATACAAGAGACAAGGTGACCAGTGGTAAGAGATTACTGAACCGTTTTTCACAGTAAAAAACACATTCTCAAGCAATGTCATTTACCTCCTTACTCAATATATAATAGAAAGATTTCAGTAATGACAACTTCTTAAATAATCACCTGAAAGTACACCATGTCCCAGAACCCCTGCAAGTCTGTGCAGGTCGTGATCTTCTCCCCTCTGCCAAAATCACAATCATCCACCAGGCCACTAAACTGGCCAAAGCGTTCCTTTATTAGCAGTCTGGCCTGGCCAACAGCTGTGCGCATTCGGTCTCGCACTGGAGACATAGAGTACAGGAGAGCACATGAACTTCATGACTATATGAGGATAGAGGGCGTGAAAGACTGAATTACAACGTAAAAATTTACTCACTCTCTTCCGGGATTGAGGAATCTTCAAATCGTAACTCCCAAAATTCAGACAACCCAGTCAACCTTTCTGTCTCGCTAGCCATTACTGCCCTATAGAATACATTCAAGCAAATGCACATCACATACCACAAACTCAGGCATATAGTTATTTGTAAATACACATAATCCTTGTATGCAGAGGCAACTGCTCTCACCTGAAATAGGGCACGTCATGCTGAGGTTCTGATGTTGCAGAGGAAGGTGAAGAAGAAGATGGAAGAATAGATGACACAAGAGCTGGGGAAGGAGAGGCAGGAGGTGGGCAAGAAAGAGAGGAAGAAGTGACAGATGAGGCAGTGGGTAGGGCAGAAGTGGTGGGATTAAATTCAGGAGAAGGAGCAGGTGTAGAAACAGATGCAGGACATGGTTTGGACATACATGGTGGAGGTGAGGGAAGAGGTGGACCAGAGGAAAAGTCAGATGTTGGAGAAATTGGGTTTGTAGGCTCCATCTGGGGTTCAACTGAGAAGCTGCAGAAAAGCAAGACCAAAAATTTGTGCACTCCAAAATGCAAACATGACAAACCATTGAAATGTAGCTTTAAGATAGTCATACTGAAAAAGACCACTCATCACTGGCACATGAATGAAGTACCTAGGTGAGAGGAAGGCATCGGCAGAGCGAGGAGAAAGGGGCGTAGGCTGGAATGTTCTCAGACCAGAAGGGGCCTGGAACACAAATCCTTGGGGTGCAAATGAAACTGGAGTCACTTTAGTGTCCTCAGTAATCTTTTCCTCTTTAGGACCAGGGGGATTTACTGCAGCAACCACCTCATCAGCAACCTGGTAAAACATTTCCCAAACTTATTTATACTTATAATATACATTTATACCAGTCTGAACTGTAAAAAAAGATAGATGGTGTAAACCTCTGCAGGTTTATTTACCTTGTTTTCCTTCTTTTCAGCTGCCAAAGTGTCAGTATGTCCTGTTGGACAAGAGGTAGTCAGCTTAGATATATAAAATGCTAAGAAAATGTATATTCCTGGAAATGTTCAGTATATTGTACATTGAGCTTACCCTGCATAGCTTTTCCTCTACCAGATGAGGGTGCTGCAGGCTGCCTGCTAGCAGCTTTTGTTTTGGGAGGTCTGAGGTCTAGCATTTAGTGAACACCAAACAAAAGACAATGATGAGAAATGATAAAAATTAATGTGAAAAGTATAAAGACCAATGCATTTTAATAAAGAGAATTGGGGAAAAAATATACCTGCAGCAGGTTTAGCCACAGAGTTGGCTGTTAGGGCTGCCGTCACAGTTTTAGCAGCTGATCGTGTAGTTGGACATCTGACAACGGGTTCAACTATCAAAGAGACAAGATGACTTAAAGCCCAAACTATATCCAACAAATATTATTCCACCAACTTTGAGACTCATGCGGGACAGTGTGGGCAACCTGTCAACAATTTACCTGTAGCAATTCTGCCTTTGGCAATTGCTGGCACTGAAGACTTGTTAGCTCTGGTGACGGGTGGCTCAGCTAATGACCAAAATACAAAACCCACTTTACTGTTACAGGTCAATGCAGTACTGTGCTTTTAAATGAACACTAGAAAAATGAATAATAAATATTCTAGAAACAAAAAATTAAAAGCCCAAAGAAATAATCACAGAAAAATGTCTCATACCCTTTTTAGGTGCAGGCTGTTTTTCAGCTGGCTGCTGTATGAGGCAGAAAAACAAACAGAAATAGATGCCACAAATGAAATATTGTAGGGAGTAAAAAAAGATATATAAAACTAGAGAAGAGTGCTAAGACTAATGTACCTTTGGCTGTAGATGCTGTTTCATAGAACGGGTCACTCTGGTGGATTGCAAAGATTCTGTGGTCTGAAATAAAAACATAAGAATCACTGAGAAATACAGCTGTAAGCCACAAGATACAAACGTGCAAGCAAATTAAATTAAGCTCACCTTTTTTGCCGTTGGTATAACAGGATTCAAGGGCAAGTATCCCAGAGGCTGTGGGCGGTAGAGACCGACCTTAAATGTACCTTTCTTTTCCTTTTCTCGCCTATCTTTCTCCTTCTGCAAGGCTTTGTTCTCTTTAAAACGTGCCAGCATCTTTCTCCTCTCTTCTACAGCACTGTTATCTAGTCAAAGATATACAGGATTATCAGTTAGTTGCACAGCATGGATATGATTGGTAGAAGGAAAACTTGGGGAAATCTTACTTTTATCTACTTTATCTTTGCACCCAGTATCTTGGGAAGGAAGACTTCTTGACTTCTCAAGATGGGATGCATCCAAAGAAAGCTCCAGCTCTTGAAGTTGGTCCAGGGGCCTGCGGAGGTTTTGCATCTTTTCCCTGTTCTCTTTTTGTGATTGGGAGCGTCGCCTCGACATTTTCACTCTTATCATCGAGACACTGCTGTCTCGCTTGTAAAGATGCGCAAAGCGAGAATCCATACTGCAAATATGTTATATGTTAAATATAATGCAAAAAATCGGAGTCATTGTTAAAATGGTTAAATCCAAGAAACGGTTTTGATTCATCTCAAGTACATACACGTCATAGGATGAATATTATGTCTAATACAACACTGATGCAAAAAATAAAAGGTATAATATAAACAATATCCATGAATACATGTTTAATACAAAAAAAAAACAGTCTGGGAACAATTTCATGAAACATTTTCTCCTTAATCTCTTTATTGCAGTATGCCAGGTGTTTATTTATTTATTTGCTTTGTTTAATAATAAATCAAAATCCACTACTAGTGATGATCATGTCGAACAGCTCCACTCCCGGTCAGATCAGATTAGCTTGTTTAACTCTCGTTTCATCACGAAACTAGCTCGAAATAAAGAAATATAACTCCAAATCTCTCCAAAACAGGAATAAAAGAGATAAAGACAGAGTTTTACTGTAGTTACGCGAGCATTAAGATCATTTGTTATTAATATCTTGCGTTGTTTTGTAC